>NC_057795.1:385254112-385424023 GCF_018294505.1 Triticum aestivum | reverse complement strand
CGCGCGTGTGGTTTTCCCTTTCTCTTCTCACACATCACTTAGAGTGGTGGAGAGAACCCACTATATAAAGAGGTCCAACTCTTCTTCAACTTTCAAGGTGGGACTAAACTTAGCACCACCACTTGCCATTTTACACATGGGCTTTGAGATTTCAGAAATTGCTATGGGCCTAGCCCATTAATTCTAACAATCCCCCACCAGATCTCAAATACCCATTTAGAGATTTGCCTTCTCTCACCACTTATTTAATATACCAGTGTTTCAGCAGAGACTGTTAAGTTGAACTTCTGCCTAGAACTTTAAGCTACATCCATTCACAACTTGACAATGGACTATGCCTTGAATTGCTCGTTTTGTGTGAACAGGTTTCACTCAAAGTCTTAACCAGTACCTGACCGCCAGTAGGCTACCCCGCGGTTTGGAGCTTATACGTCATACTCCCTGGTCTCTTCGTGAGTTTACTAGAGATCACCCAAATCTCATAGACTGCGACGTTTACAGTCAGAACTCATATAGGTGTGTTCTTTCAAGACTGCTCTGTAGGACAACATCTTTGCTAATTATAGCCAATAGAACCACATTAAGGCATGTTGCCGACCTGCCTTACAGATCTGAGCCTTACAGCTCTGAGAGTTTTGCATCTTCACTTGGAGACGATCATAAGTTATTACTCTCCTCAGTTAACCAATAGCTTGTTCTTCCCAGATCCTAATTCACGGGATCTCCGATCACAAAGGTTGGGTTACTACTATGGTGTAACATCTATGGGTCTCATACCCATCTCCCTCGATGCAATATCTATCACATTTCGTGATAGTCCCTTTGTAAAGGGATCTGCCAGGTTTTTGTCTGTTTGTATATACGTAACAGTTATTACTCCGGAGTTTCTCAACTTCCTGACAGACTTCAAACGTCTTTTCACGTGTCTTGATGACTTTGCATTATCTTTAGAATTGTTCACTTTAGCGATAACCGTTTGGTTATCACAATTCATAAGAATAGCCGGTACAGGTTTTTCAACAACCGGCAAGTCCATCAAGAGCTCACGCAGCCATTCTGCCTCAACAGTAGCTGTGTCCAAAGCAGTTAATTCTGCTTCCATAGTTGACCTCGTCAATATGGTTTGCTTACAAGACCTCCATGACACTGTGCCACCACCATGAGTAAATACATACCCACTTGTTGCGTAAAGTACATCAACATCGGAGATCCAATTTGAATCACTATATCCTTCTAGCACAGCAGGATGCCCTGAATAAGTAATTCCGTAACTCATAGTACCTCTCAGATAGCGCAAGACCCTTTCTAGTGCATGCCAATGATCATCACCCGGGTTGGACATGAACCTACTCAGTTTGCTCACAGCAAAAGAGATATCTGGTCTTGTAGCGCTAGCTAAGTACATGAGTGAACCGACAATTTGAGAGTATCTTAATTGATCTCTCATTTCTTTCTTGTTCTTTCTGAGTGTCACGCTGGGATCATAAGGTGTTGGAGAAGGCTTGCTATCCATAAAACTGAATCCGTTCAAGACCTTCTCAACATAGTGAGATTGCGTTAATGTAATCCCACTCTCATCCTTAATAAGTTTGATGTTTAGAATTACATCGGCTTCTCCCAGATCTTTCATGTCAAAACTTTTTGATAGAAAAGACTTGACCTCATTAATTGCATTAATGTTTGTACCAAAGATCAGTATGTCGTCCACATACAAACATAATATGACACTATTGCCCCCACCATGGCGATAGTAAACACACCTATCAGCCTCGTTAATGACAAATCCTGCAGAAGTCAAAGTTCTTTCACACTTCTCATGCCATTGCTTAGGTGCCTGTTTCAGACCATACAAAGATTTTAACAACTTGCACACCTTTCTCTCTTCACCCTTTACCACAAACCCGTCAGGCTGATCCATATAGATCTCCTCTTCCAACTCTCCATTGAGAAAAGCTGTCTTTACATCCATTTGATGAATGATAAGACCATAAGAGGCAGCCAAGGAAAGTAACACTCGAATGGTGGTCATTCTAGCAACGGGTGAATAGGTGTCAAAGTAATCTTCGCCTTCTTTTTGAGTGTAGCCCTTGGCCACTAGCCGCGCCTTGTACTTATCAATAGTACCATCAGGCTTTAGCTTCTTTTTGAACACCCACTTATAGCCCACAGGTTTACAACCATATGGTCTATCAGTTAGTTCCCAAGTTCCATTAGAAAGAATTGAGTCCATCTCATTATGAACAGCTTCTTTCCAATCATCTACATCCGGAGATGCATATGCTTCTGCAATCGTCTTGGGTGTGTCGTCCACAAGGTATACAATGAAATCATCACCAAAGGATTTTGCAATCCTTTGTCTCTTGTTCCTTCTAGGAACTTCATTGTTATCCTTCTCAAGGACTTCCTCATGTGATTGTTCGAAATATTCATCAGTTGTACTAGATTCAGGAATTATCTCAGAAGAAAATCTAGCAATGCTATGCATATCTTTCATAGGAAATATGTTCTCAAAAAATGTTGCATCACGAGATTCCATTATAGTATCAACATGCATATCAGGTACTTCAGATTTTACCACTAAAAACCTATAAGTAATGCTCCGTTGAGCATACCCTAGAAAGACACAATCCACTGTCTTTGGTCCAAGTTTGCGTTTCTTAGGGATAGGAATATTGACCTTTGCCAAACATCCCCAAGTGCGCAAATAAGAAAGTGATGGTTTTCTCCCAACCCACTCCTCATAAGGGGTTTTCTCTTTATTATTGTTGGGAACTCTATTCAGGACATGACATGAAGTCAATAGAGCCTCCCCCACCATGCCTTAGATAAACCAGCAGTGTCTAACATGGCATTCACCAAGTCAGTCAATGTGCGGTTTTTCCTCTCAGCCACTCCATTTGATTGAGGTGAATAGGGAGGCGTCCTCTCATGAATAATACCATGTTCCTCACAAAATTCATCAAAAACTTTTGGAAAATACTCTCCACCACGATCGGACCTAAGACGCTTGATCTTTCTCTCTAGTTGATTTTCAACTTCAGCTTTATAGATTTTAAAGTAGTCTAATGCTTCATCTTTAGTTTGCAACAAATAAACATAGCAAAATCTAGTCACATCATCAATCAAAGTCATGAAATATCTCTTTCCACCTTTTGTCAACACACCATTCATCTCACAAAGATCAGAATGTATGAGTTCTAGAGGTGCCAAGTTTCTCTCCTCGGCAGCCTTATGAGGCTTTCGAGGTTGCTTAGATTGCACACAACTATGGCACTTAGAACCTTTGGCAACTGTGAAGTTCGGAATTAAACTCATGCTGGATAGCCGAGATATTAAACCAAAATTAATATGACATAAACGAGAGTGCCAAATACTTGCATCATCATTAACACTAGCACAAATTTGGTTTATTGACTTATTGCAAAAATCTGAAAGAGAAAAGCGGAACAAGCCTCCGCACTCATAGCCTTTTCCTATAAATTGTCCAAATCTTGACACGATTACTTTATTGGACTCTAAAACTACCTTAAAACCATCTCGACAAAGAAGGGAGCCGCTAACTAGATTCTTGTTCATAGTAGGGACATGCTGCACGTTCCTTAGTTGCACGATCTTTCCCGAAGTAAACTTCAGATCCACCGTGCCAATGCCACGAACAGAAGCATGTGACCCATTCCCCATTAGGACGGAAGAATCCCTTGCGACCTGATAAGAAGTAAACAGGGAGATGTCAGCACACACATGAACGTTAGCACCCGAATCAATCCACCACGAAGATGATTGAAATACTGAAAGCACAATAGGTAAATTACCATACCCATCAGTATTGCTAGCGGTCACCATGTTGACAGTCTTGGAGCTTGTTTTCCCTCTGCGGTCTGCACGTTCAGGGCATTCCTTGGAAAAGTGTCCAGGCTTCCCACAGGCGTAGCACTCTAGCTCAGCCTTGTTGAACTTCTTCTTCTTGAAGGTAGTAGTCTTGGTAGGCTTGTTGGAAACAGGTTTGTTCTTCCCTTTGTTCTTGTTCTGTGGGTACCTCTGCACCATGTTAGCAGTAGGCTGAACCTCATCTCCTTTTTCAATGGTATCTTTAGCCCGAGCTTTTTCTTCAACATCAAGAGATGCAATCAGATTTTCAATTGATATCTCCTGTCTCTTATGCTTCAGAGTTGTGGCGAAATTCCTCCATGAAGGAGGCAACTTTGCAATCATGCACCCAGCCACGAATTTGTCGGGTAGAACACATTTAAGGAGTTCAAGTTCCTTCACAATGCACTGTATCTCATGAGCTTGTTCAACCACAGAACGTTTATTCACCATCTTGTAGTCATGAAAACTCTCCATGATGTACAGTTCACTGCCTGCATCTGTTGCACCGAATTTTGCATTTAGTGCATCCCACAGAATTTACCCGTCATTTATGTGCATGTACACATCACACAGACGGTCAGCAAGAACACTCAGAATGCATCCCACAAACATAGTATTTGCTTCCTGGAATTTTCTCCGATCTTCGTCGGTCATTCCCTCTGGAGCACCAACACTAGCGTGGAAAACTTTCAGAGCAGTAAGCCAGACCGTGGTCTTCACCTGCCACCTCTTAAAGTGCACACCGTTAAACTTATCCGGCCTCAGTGCATCAGCGAATCCAGCCATAGTTAACTCAGGAAATTGCCTATAATTAGGTTTTTGGATTGTTGGAATATTAGGCAAGTTCATGATTAATTCCAGTAAATAATTCATGACTAGAAGACATACTAGCATGCAATAATCTAGCAAACTAGAAGAACAGCAAGACATGCATAACAGCAGCAAACACGTAACAATAGCTGTAGAAACAGACATGAACAAAAGATGTTGGACGTACTGATCGTTAGCTATTATGGGTGCGATAGTGTTGATGACGATGTTGGCGACGATCTGCTGCTGACGGCGATGAATACGACGATGAGTAGCACCGCCCGACTTGGACGGGAGACGACCCGTGACGACGAATTTGAGCAGTCACGCACAGCGCTTCCCAAAAACCTAATTCGTCCTTTCCCGGTGCAGGATCGCAAAGACGAACGGTTCCGGAGACCTGCTCTCCCACGCGCCGATGCACGCCGGCGTTTGGGATGGAGTAGACTATGATGGCGGCGCAAGTTGTGAGATGAGGCAAAACCCTAGGTGTTTTTCGGTGTGTCTCTGGCCGCAGCCGGTAGCTGTATATATATTAGGACCAGAGGCGGTATTGTGTCGCGACCACAATTCCAAACCGACTCGGTTTCTAATTCGTATACTTACCGGACAAGAAATCAAACGCGCCGCGCCGCCCCGCCCCGCGCCGCCCCGCCCCGGCCAGGCCAGGCCAGGCGAGGCGAGGCGAGCGAGCGCGCGCGTGTGGTTTTCCCTTTCTCTTCTCACACACCACTTAGGGTGGTGGAGAGAACCCACTATATAAAGAGGTCCAACTCTTCTTCAACTTCCAAGATGGGACTAAACTTAGCACCACCACTTGCCATTTTACACATGGGCTTTGAGATTTCAGAAATTGCTATGGGCCTAGCCCATTAATTCTAACATTTTCCCTCCTATGAAGAAAACATTCCGCACAAGTTACATAACACATGTTGATGGACCCCGATTATGTTGCATGCGAAGTTTAATCAACACAAACCTCTTGTCTCCAAGCATTTACCAACCGCTGGTCAAGACAAAGTGTGCGTTGTTGGAGCAGGTGGTTACGGAGGTTTTTTCCAACATAGGTGGCAGCATAATCTCTCGATCGGTCTATCATCTCTTTCGATATAGACATAGTTTCGGTCTATGAACTCTATTGTTGTCGAATTGTCGATCTTTTATCTTTCAGTTTATCAGACTAGTGGTGTTTGGCTATGTGCATCATAATTATGCATAGACAGGATGATATTTTTAGTACTTTGTATCACTTTGATGCTACATTTTAAAATAATAAAAAAGCCCTTTATCGAGAAAAAAACCCCTTGTCTCAAGCAGCGCTACGATGCATTTTCCTTTCTGCCGGTGGCTACGCTGTATATATTTTGACTTTATGAGGTATTCGGTCCACCTAGCAGCATGAGGAGGCCTTAGCAGGCTCAGCTCAAGTGAGAAATCGCGACAAAATAGACACAGCTCAGCACTCACTGGCGAATCACATCCATATGGCCCAGGCCCCGGATAAGAAGATGGGCACGACAATTGAAGTAGGAGTGGTGTGCATTATCACTGCTTGTCTGCTGCGGACGGAGACTACGTAGCACATTGCCTAGGTACGTGTCCTGCATGCACTTCTCACTCATTCCCCGATCGGACAGGGCCGTACCAACGCTCCATTGATCTCTGCAGCTGACAAGTGAGTGAGATCTAAACTGCAGCACCATGCTATTATATGTCTGCTTCCGGCTCGTATCGACCATCCATGTTTATCCGGGGCCTGGATATCCATTTTCTTCTGCTTACCAAGAAACGATGGCAAAGGAATATGCGAGCGAGAGCAAATTAACGACTTACTATAAAGTACTTATTTCAATTATAAGGTTGTTATTGCCCAGTCTCCTTTAGAGGAATTGCCCAGTCAATTTAAGAAATATTTAATTACTAATTAACTTTTAAAAACAAAAACCCACATACTTTATTCAATGGGTATAATAGATGAGGGTACAATTGTAGGACAGAAAAACCTAAAATTGTACATTACCGAGTACTATAAGCAGCTGTTTGGCCCTCCAGAAGAGAACCGTGTGTCGCTGGTTGAGTTCATGGTTGAGGATGTTCCTCAACTCACTGCGGTGGAGAATGATATTCTTGCGGCCCCTTTCTCCGAGAAAAAGGTGTTGGAGGCCATTTCGCAAATGAAAAATAACAAGGCACGGGCCCCGATGGATTTCCAGCGGAGTTTTATAAGAAATGCTGGCATATCATTAAAAGGGATTTGTTGCCTTTGTTCAATGATCTGTTTGCTGGACAGCTTCATCTTTTTCAGCTCAATTTTGGAACGATCACCCTTCTTCCTAAGAAAACAGAGGCTGTGAGAATTGAGCAATTCAGGCCAATATGTCTTCTTAATGTTAGTTTCAAAATTTTCACCAAGGTCGGGACCAATAGGCTCACATAGATCACGCATGCTATTGTGCAGCCTACCCAAACTGCTTTCATGCCGGACAGGAATATCCTTGAGGGGGTAGTGGTCCTTCATGAAACGCTCCATGAAATCCACACGAAAAAGCTGGATGGGGTTGTTTTCAAAGTGGATTTCGAAAAAGCATATGACAAAGTCAAATGGCCATTCCTTCAACAGGCCTTGCGTATGAAGGGTTTTGATGAGGCTTGGCGACGCCAGGTAGAATCCTTTACGCAAAAAAGGAGTGTTGGAATTAAAGTAAATGATGATATAGGGCATTATTTCCAGACACACAAAGGCCTGAGGCAAGGAGATCCAATGTCCCCTATTTTGTTCAACATTGTGGTTGACATGTTGGCAATTCTCATAGGTAGGGCAAAGGAGGCCGGTCAGGTGGGTGGCTTGGTGCCCAACCTAGTTGATGGGGGTGTGTCCATTCTGCAGTACGCTGATGATACAATCATCTTTATGGAGCATGACCTGACAAAAGCGAGAAATATGAAGCTGGTGTTATGCTTATTTGAACAATTGACCGGGTTAAAGATTAACTTTCACAAAAGCGAGTTGTTCTGCTTTGGTAGAGCCAAGGAGGAACAAGAGGCTTATAGGCAATTGTTTGGATGTGAATTAGGGGCTTTACCTTTTACTTACCTAGGTATACCCATTCACCATCGTAAGCTAACGAACAGAGAGTGGAAATGCATCGAAGATCGGTTTGAAAAGAAACTTAGTTGCTGGAAGGGCAAACTTATGTCATATGGAGGCCGGTTAATTCTTATTAATTCGGTGCTCACGAGTATGCCGATGTTCCTACTATCTTTCTTTGAGGTTCCAGTGGGGGTTAGGAAAAGGCTGGACTTCTATCGATCAAGATTTTTTTGGCAGAGTGATGAACTTAAGAGAAAGTATAGACTCGCCAAGTGGGATGTTATTTGTCGACCAAAGGACCAAGGGGGTTTGGGTATCGAGATTCTTGAGGTCAAGAACAGATGCCTGCTTAGTAAGTGGCTGTATAAGCTTTCAGTTCAGACTGGCGCAACTTGGGCGCAGATTCTCCGCAATAAGTATCTGCATTCAAAAACTTTGGCACAGGTGACAGTGAGACCAACTGATTCGCCGTTTTGGAAGGGGCTTATGAGAGTTAAGGTAGCCTTCTTTAATAGAACAAAGTTTATTGTCGGTGATGGCAATGATACACGGTTCTGGGAGGATACTTGGCTGGGCGATACATCATTGGCACTACAGTACCCAACCCTGTATCGTATTGTCCAGCGACGTGATGCGCTAGTTGCAACGATTATGCAGTCCATTCCCCTTAATATTCAGTTTCGAAGGGTGCTTGTTGGTGATAGATGGGAAGCTTGGCTTCATCTGGTGCGTAGACTGATGGAAGTCCAGCTAGCTCATCAGCCCAATCAGTTGTGTTGGAAACTTACTAGGTCTGGACAATTTACTGTTAAGTCGATGTACATCGATGTTATTAACTCGACTGTCATTCCTAGTTCCAAACATGTTTGGAAAGTAAAAGTTCCTTTGAAAATTAAAGTGTTTATGTGGTTTGTCCATAAACAGGTTATTTTAACAAACGACAACTTGGTTAAGCGCAATTGGACAGGATCTACTAGGTGTAGTTTCTGTGACCAGGACGAGACCATTAAGCATCTCTTCTTTGACTGTCCGTTGGCAAGAATTCTGTGGCGCACCGTGCAAATTTCCTTTTACATTACTCCTCCGAGTTCTGTCGGGTCGTTATTTGGAACGTGGCTGGATGGGATAGAGTCTGATACAGCTAGACATATTCGTGTAGGAGTTTGTGCGTTGTTATGGGCAATTTGGAACTGCAGAAATGATTTGGCTTTTAACAGAATAACCACTATTCATTTTTTGCAGGTTGTATTCCGTGCTACGGCGCTGATCCGTATGTGGTCCTTACTCACTCCGACGGAGGCCAGGAAGCATTTGGTTACTGGATCTGTCCGGTGGGAGATGGTAGCGCGGGATATCTTCAACCGGTTTGGATGGCGGTCATGTAATAGGATAGGCAATTAGTTTTCCTATCTTTATTTTGCCAGCCGGTTGTGGCTTTATGGCCTTTTCTTGTTTTGGCGTCGAGGCTGTATGTGAGCTCGCCTTTATTTTGTTTCAAGACTCTATGACATTGTTGAACCTATTTTATTTATTTAAGTGGCCGTATGCATCGTTCTGATGAAGAGTCCGGGGAGTCCCCCTTTTCGAAAAAAATAGATACATCATCTATGGGGAGGAATACAATTTCATTCAAAGGTTTCTCAAACCAATCAAAAATCAAAGAAAATCTAGCCAACTTAGCCAATTCATGAAGCCCGTCATCATCTCCTCCCCTTCCCTTCCCTCGCGTCGCCTCCCCTCAGGCGGCGCCAGGGGCCCCGATCCCGCGCCGCCAACCCTTCCCCGCTCCTCCATCCCCAGCCGCCGCTGCCGCCGACAAGGGCCACAGTAGCGGCGGGGCCTGCACCGCAGATCCAAACCGGATGGTCGCCGCGGCAGATCCTGTGAGGCGGAGGCGGCATCTCACACGAGGAGGTCAGGGGCGGCAGTCAAGGCGGCGCCCCTGCTGCGCGGTAGCGATGGGGACCTGCATGGTCGGCGGTGTGGCGGCCGCGGGCGCATGGGTGATTCTGATGGCTGCGGATTTGGCGTCCTGTCCAGATCCGCCTCAGTACGGCCTTGGCCGACCGGTGGCGTGAGGAGGACCGATGAGGGGCGGTTGGAGGCTTCCTGCCGGCATGCCGACAGCAGCCCTCGCCTCCACGGCGAGGCTCCGTTCGGTTCCATCTAGCTGCGAGGTTGCGGGGACGCGACTTTCGGTGAAAATCGCGCCGACTTCGGTCATGGCGGACGATGGCTACGTCTATGACATCGTTCCCTGCTCCAGGCATCGTTGTTGCAGGTCGCGGCACCCCAATCGTGATGCTCCGAGGGAAACCCTAGATCTTGATCTACGGATCGGACAATGATGGTACCTTTGATGCCGTTGTACCTCCCAAGGGCATCGTTTTGGAGCAAGTGTTGGTTGGATGGGACAAGCGGAAGACCGGTGTCTGATCCACCGCAAGGCCGACGGCGGGTCCCGGTGGCACGATGCTGCGGAGGTTCGGTGACGGGAGCGTGTGGACGGATACGTGCAGGATGGTGGAGTTGTCTGTCGTCGTGGTGGTGCCGGCGGTAGGCCAGGCAAGGTCGATGGGTCAGTTTCTGCTCTCGAGATGGACCGGTGGAAGATGGCGGTGGCAGCCTCTGAGAGTGCGTCGGTCCGGTATGGGACCCAGTCCCGGTGTGTGGCTGGGCTGGGGCATCCGACTTTAGATGTTAGGGTTTGGTGTGATGTTCGTTTGGTATTTGGCCCGGATATTCGGCACACCTTAAGCAATGGGATATGAGTAGCAACAGGTGTTGCCTAGATGGTGGCTTCAGACTGACTGATGTATTACTTTGTATGGCCTTTGAGAATAACTAATAAAATGGCTCCATGCATCGTCCAGATGCAGAGGCCGGGGGTCTATCCTCCATTTCGAAAAAAAACCTTAGCCAATTCATGAGCTAACTTATTTGCATCTCTATTACCATGTTCAAACCTATAAATAGGAAAATTACAATTAAACTTATAACAATAGTTAAAAACTATTGTTGTTGTGCCCGCAAAACATCCTCCGCTCTTCTTGGTGTCAATGACCTTCAAAATGTCAGAACTAATGATGATTGCATCCCGCCCTTTGCGCAAGAGACAACCCAATCCCCCTGCCATGAATTTTCCTCTATCGACCCTGAGGACGGCCCCGATAGTGCCCCTAAATTGATCATGATCAAAAGATGTTGGGGAACGTTGCATGGGAAACAAAAATTTTCCTACGCTCACCAAAATCAATCTAGGAGATGAACATCTACGAGAGGAGAGATTGCATCAACATACCCTTGTAGATCGCTAGGCAGAAGCCTTAAGAAATGCGGTTGATGTAGTCGTACGTCTTCATGATCCAATCACGATCCATCCCGCGAACTCCCGATCTAGTGCCGAACGGACGACACCTCCGCATTCAACACACATACGACTTGATGACGCCTTTACCTCCTCGATCCAGCAAGCGATGGTGAAGTAGTAGCTCAAGTCGTCTGGCAGCACAACGTTGTGGTGGTGGTGGTGGTGGAGGAATCTCAGCAGGGCTTCGCGAAGACCCACAGAGAAGAAGAAGGACTACGAGGGAGAGGGAGGGCAGCGCCTTGGCATAGATGGGTGTGGCCGCCCTCCTCTACCCCTCTATATATAGGGGGAAGGGAGGAGGAGCGGGCACCCTATAGTTCCGTAGGAGGGCTGGCGGCCACCAGGGGAACCCTAGATGGGTTTTCGTGCGCCTCCCCCTCGGGAGCCTTGGCCCCCAAAGCAAAGGGGGTTACTGCCCTAGGGGAGCGCCCCACCCCTTCTGGATGCGTGAGATGGGGTGAGGGGGGCGCACAACCCCTTAGTGAGCTGGTTCCCCCTCCCCTTGGCCCATGAGGCCCCCCAACACTTGTTGGCCCCCCTAAACCCCTTTCGGTCACGCTGGTCATCACCCGGTACCCCCGGAACAATTCCGGACTCCAATACACTTCGCCCAATATATCAATCTTCTCCTCCAGACCATTCTGTAGTTCCTTGTCACGTCCGGGATCTCATCTGGGGCTCCAAACAACCTTCGGTAACCACCATAACGACTCAACTATACTTATATCGTCACCAAACGTTAAGTGTGTAGACCCTGCAGGTTCAAGAACTATGTAGACATGACCGAGACACCTCTACGGTCAATAATCAATAGCGGGACCTGGATGCCCATATTGGTTCCTACATATTCTACGAAGATCTTATCGGTCGAACCTCGATGTCAAGGATTCAGCTAATCCCGTATGAAGTTCCCTTTGTCTATCGATTTGTTACTTGCCTGAGATTGGATCGTCGGTATCTCCATACCTAGTTCAGTCTCATTACCGGCAAGTCTCTTTACTCGTTCCATAATACAAGATCCCGTGACTAACTCATCGGTCACATTGCTTGCAAACTCATTGTAATGTTGTATTACCGAGTGGGCCCTGAGATACCTCTCCGTCACACGGAGTGACAAATCCCAGTCTTGATCCATGCCAACTCAAAAGACACCCTCAGAGATACCTGTAGAGCATCTTTATAGTCACCCAGTTACGTTGCGGCGTTTTGTGCACACAAGGCACTCCTCCGGTATCAGTGAGTTGCATGATCTCATGGTCATAGGAATATATACTTGACATGCAGAAAACGATAACAATAAATTTGACATGATCATATGCTATGTTTATAGTTTGGGTCATGTCCATCACATCATTCTCCTAATGATGTGATCCCGTTATCAAATGACAACTCATGTCTATGGCTAGGAAAATATAGCCATCTTTGATCAACGAGCTAGTCTAGTAGGGGCTCACTAGGGACACATTGTTATCCATGTATCCACACGTGTATCTAAGTTTCCGATCAATAAAATTCTAGCATGGATAATAAATGATTATCACAAACAGGGAAATATGATAATAACCAATTTATTATTACCTCTAGTGCATATTTCCAACAGTCTCCCACTTGCACTAGAGTCAATAATCTAGTTCACATCACCATGTGATTAACACCCAATTAGTTCTAGGGTTTGATCAAGTTTTGCTTGTGAGAGAGATTTTAGTCAATGGGTCTGCACCATTCATATCCGCATGTACTTCACAAATCTCTATGTCAGATTGTAGATGATGCTACCACGCTCCACTTGGAGCTATTCCAAATGGCTGCTCCACTATACATAACCGGTTTGCTACTCAGAGTCATCCGGATTGGTGTTAAAGCTTGCATCGACGTAACCCTTTACGCCAAACTCTTTATCACCTTCATAGCCGAGAAACATTTCATCATTCCTCTAAGGATAATTTTGGCCAATATCCAGTGATCCACTCCTGGATTACTCTTGTACCCCCTTGTCAGACACGTGGCAAGGCACACATCAGGTGTGGTACACAGAATGGCATACCATATAGAGCCTATGGCTAAGGCATAGGGATGACCTTCGTCCTTTCTGTTTCTTCTGTTGTGGTCGAGCTTTGGGTCTTACTAAAATTCACACCTTACAACTTATGCAAGAACTCCTTCTTTGACTGATCCATTTTGAACTTGTTCAAAATCATGTCAAGGTATGTGCTCTGTGAAAGTCTTACCAGATATCTTGATCTATCTCTATAGATCTTGTTGCCAATATGTAAGCAAATTTACCCAGGTCTTCCTTTGAAAAGCTCCTTTCAAACAACCTTTTATGATTTCCAGAAATTCTACTTCATTTTCAATCAACAATATGTCAACCACATATACTTATCAGAATGTTGTAGTGCTCTTATGTCTGTTAGAACTCCGTTGGTATTTCCCCAAAGAGGAAGGGATGATGCAGTATAGCA
Organism: Triticum aestivum; assembly: GCF_018294505.1. Lineage (NCBI taxonomy): Eukaryota > Viridiplantae > Streptophyta > Magnoliopsida > Poales > Poaceae > Triticum > Triticum aestivum. The sequence continues at coordinate 385,410,420 of NC_057795.1, read as the reverse complement.
ACGGTAGGTATTTCCCTCAGACATGAGATCAAGGTTATCAAACCAGTAGGAGAACCTCCTCACACCACGTAAACAACCCTTGCACACAAATAACAAATACTCGCAACTTGACGTGTTAAAGGGGTTGTCAACCCCTTTCGGGTACGGAGCCTCAAGATAGGCAAATAACATGAGGTAAAAGTGGTAGATAGGATAAATAGATCGCGGAATAAATAAATTGTGGCAAGGTATTTTTGTATTTTTTGTTTCATAGATCTGAAAATAAATGCAAAGGAAAATAGATCGCAAAGGAAAATATGATAAAAAGAGATCTGGGGGCCCTAGGTTTCACTAGTGGCTTCTCTTGAGAAAAATAGCAAACGGTGGGGAAAAAATTACTATTTGTGTCGTGGAATTGTCACGGCAGATGTCCTAGTGCGAGGACTTAGTCGTGAGGCCAACGCATCTATGCGACAGGTTGAGAGGGGTTGATCGGGACGAGATACACAATACACAAGACAAGGATTTAGACAGCTTTGGCCCCCCGGGAAACATCATCCGGTAATAACCCTACATGCTGTTTGTGGCTAGGTCTCATTATGATCACGAGGGAGTCGCCGGTAAGCCGGCTCTTTGTGTCTAGCCCTAGAGATTGTTTTGCTTGTCCCTCTTGGGGTGCCCTGCCCCTCCTTATATAAGTTGGAGGGGCGGGTTACATGTGGAGTCCTATTAGAATTAGGACTAGTCTATTACAAGTAGAGTCCTAGTCTTGCTTCCTTTACAAGGGAATATTCCTTATGCTTTCCTCTTAAGCCGGCCCACCATAACATGAGCGGCCTTCTGGGCCTTGGGCCTAGTCTTCTATCTGACCCGCCGTCGGGGCCATCCGTGAGTCGCCAGGCTCGTGAGTTGTCAGACCAGTGAGCCATCAGACTCGTGAGTCGCCTGTCCTCCGATGGGTTACCAATGAAACGCCAAGTCCGGCCGGGTCATACTTCCGGCCGGGTCATACTATGGGATATATCCCCGACATTAGCCCCCAGTTTAAGTTGGATTTATCCATGTTAAACCGATCCTGTAAAATAAACACAAGAAAAAACTTGATAGGTTGTACTCCAGGTTAAATATTTTCCTGAACCGACACCTGATCATCCTTAGTCCTTGTCATTTCCTCCTGGCTGCGCATTCATGATCTCATAGCAAATCTCCTTTAGCAGATGTGTTCAAACATTACCAATGCAAAAAATTCGGGCACTTCTTCTGAAAAATCTGGGTCAATAGGCCAGCTGCATAATCAATTTGCTGACATTGGCTCTTGTAGAGAAATATTAAAAGAAATAATCCATTTGAATCAGTTTTCAAAGCATCGGCTTAAAAATATAGGTCTTGAAATACTCATCTGATTTTCAACCGGCTTAGATGTAGATCTTGTCGAGTTATAATTTCCAAAATCTCTGGGTTATAAAGACTGATGATGCCGAGTCATAATTGTTGTTGACACCAGGTCATGTAATTGATCTTTCTGATTTGCTCAAAAATGAGAATTTGAAGATGTTCCTCCTTTATATGCATAATACCTGTGGCCCCCAAGTCTTATGAGGAGAACATAGTGATAGCTTAAGACTTGCTTCAATATAAGTTTTGCAACCTTGAAGAAATCCTTGTTATTCATCTCAATCATTAGTCATAAACTGAATATTCCACATATGTAGCCCCCAAGTGCCGGGTTGTCATGCTTGCAGCAACCTGGGACTTGTAAATTGCCTTATGCTCATAAAATTTCAACAAGTGTAGCCCCCAAGGGCTGACTCAGTAAGATAATATTGAACTGGGACTTTATATATACTTCTTTGAAAATAATATCATATGATGTAACCCCCATCATGGTGCTTGAACTTTACCAACTGAGTAGCGGACCTTTCAATATAATGGATTAAGACTTTGTGTACCTTGAACTTTTGACAGGAGCCATTGGTAGCCCCCAAGTTTTGGATCATTATAATGTGATGAGTCGGATCTTCAATAAAGTGAGCCAAAAAATGACTTTGCATTAGCCCCCAAGTGCCATGGTGCATGCTGGCAGTGACATGGGACTTGCATATTTGATATAATCTCAACTTGAATAATGTAGCCCCCAAGTGCCGGGTCGTAAGCCTGCATCGACTCGGGACTATTCCTTCCATTGTAGAAATAATCATATCCATTGATAAATAATATCCTTTGTGCTAAAGCGACTTTGAACACCATATCAATTTAGTAAAGGTGATAACCCAAAACTTAGAAGACAAAACTTCCAAGTATTTAATATCATCATGAAAATCCAGCCAAGTTTGGCTATTATAAATTTGAATACCTTATCGGTTGAGAAGTAAATCCTAAGTGTAAAATACTCGGCGGCTCTTGGTCGATGTCGACTCAATGCGCAGTCATTGTAAGCCGGAATTTTTATAACCCGGTGGCTTATAGCCTTTGAGAAAATCCAAAATGGATAATCATTTTGAAGCATCAATTTTGATGATGATCTTGAACTTAATCATTTATATAAGTCACAATTCTGCAAATCCTGCACAGAGTTTAAACAGCATATACCCTGGCGGTTTACCGCAGGGTGGGTCATAATATCTCACATATAACCACTGATGTTTAAAATAGTCATAGATAGGGCTGGTATGAACCAGAACTTTAAACATAACTTATAATAACAATATCATACCTGTGATATTGAATTGTACTGCCGGCTTATGTTACCTATGCAGTAAGGGTGATAACCCTATCTTTTAGAAGCCAAAACTTCCAACTGTTTGATGTTTGTCATATGCTGGTGACTTAGCGTTTCAAAATCAAGCCGGGTTAAATAGAAATCTCATATATATGCCTCAGATATGAACAAATAAGTCTTAAGACAAAATCAAAGATTGCTTTCAAAAACTTAAGCAAAATAGAAAGAAAAATCGAGGCTTCTGATTCGAATACGACCAGTAAACCATTCCAAAGGGGTTAAGCTAGGATTCGAATACGATCATGTACCCCCCTGATACGTCTCCAACGTATCTACTTTTCCAAACACTTTTGCCCTTGTTTTGGACTCCAACTTGCATGATTGGAATGAAGCTAACCCGGACTGACGCTGTTTTCAGCAGAATTACCATGATGTTGTTTCATGTGTAGAAAACAAAAGTTCTCGGAATATCGTGAAAATCCTTGGAGACACTTTTTTGAAAATATAAAAAATACTGGAGAAAGAATCAAGACCAGGGGGCCCACACCCTATCCATGAGGGTGGGGGGCGCGCCCTCCCCCCTAGGCGCGCCCCCCAGTCTCGTGGGCCCCCTGAGGCTCCGCCGACCTCAACTCGAGCTCCATATATTCCGTCTCGCAGAGAGAAAAATCAGAGAGAAAGTTTCATCGCGTTTTATGATATGGAGCCGCCGCCAAGCCCTAATCTCTCTTGGGAGGGCAGATCTGGAGTCTATTCAGGGCTCCGGAGAGGGGGGTTCGTCGCCGTCATCATCATCAACCATCCTCCATCACCAATTTCATGATGCTCACCGCCGTGCGTGAGTAATTCCATCGTAGGCTGGATTGTGATGGGTTGAATGAGATTTATCATGTAACCAAGTTAGATTTGTTAGGGTTTGATCCCTAGTATCCACTATGTTCTGAGATTGATGTTGCTATGACTTTGCTATGCTTAATGCTTGTCACTAGGGCCCGAGTGCCATGATTTCAGATCTAAACCTATTATGTTTTCATGAATATATGTGTGTTATTGATCCTATCTGCCAAGTCTATAGTCACCTATTATGTGTTATGATCCGACAACCCCGAAGTGACAATAATTGGGATACTTCTCGGTGATGACCATAGTTTGAGGAGTTCATGTATTCACCATGTGTTAATGCTTTGGTCCGGTTCTCTATTAAAAGGAGGCCTTAATATCCCTTAGTTTCCACTAGGACCCCGCTGCCACGAGAGGGTAGGACAAAAGATGTCACGCAAGTTCTTTTCCATAAGCACGTATGACTATATTCGGAATACATGCCTACATTACATTGATGAATTAGAGCTAGTTCTGTGTCACCCTATGTTATAGCTATTACATGAGGAATCACATCTGACATAATTATCCATCATTGATCCATTGCCTACGAGCTTTTCACATCTTATGCTTCGCTTATTTACTTTTCCATTGATACTGTTACAATAATTACAAAAAATCCAAAAATAATACTTTTGTTATCTTTACCTTTACCACTGTTACCATTACTATCATACTACTTTGCTACTAAATACTTTGCTGTAGATACTAAGTTATCCAAGTGTGGTTGAATTGACAACTCAACTGCTAATACTCAAGAATATTCTTTGGCTCCCCTTGTGTCGAATCAATAAATTTGGGTTGAATACTCTACCCTTGAAAGCTGTTGCGATCCCCTACACTTGTGGGTCATCACCCCCAATGTCTTTGGCATTGCGCTGATCAAGAGGGTACCGACAGCTATGTTCTCTTTGGTTCGAATACGACCTATGTTTGAACAGGAAGCCCCCAAATGACCTTGAGAGTTTTTTTAACGACTCTGATTCGAATACGATCAAAGTCGGACCCAAAAGGGGTTAAGCTATGATTCGAATACGATCAAGAAGCCCCCTAGTGGGTTTGGCATTGCGCCGATCAAGAGGGTATCGATATCTATGTTCTCTTTGGTTCGAATACGACCTATGTTTGAACACGAAGCCCCCAAATGACATTGAGAGTTTTTTTAACGACTCTGATTCGAATACGATCAAAGTCGGACCCAAAAGGGGTTAGGCTATGATTTGAATACGATCAAGAAGCCCCCTAGTGGGTTTGGCATTGCGCCGATCAAGAGGGTACCGACAGCTATGTTCTCTTTCGTTTAAATACGACCTATGTTTGAACAGGAAGCCCCCAAGTGACCATATAAGTTTTGGCATTGTGCCGATCAAGAGGGTACCGATAGCTTTGCTCGATGAGCAGGAAGCCCCAAAGTGACCATAATAAGATAAGTCGTAAGGCAGGATACCCATGTTTGAACCGCGCATCATGGCAACAAGTTCTCTTCGACAACCTTTAACTTTTTGCAAGAGATAAATTCTTCTTGAACCGGGATTTTAAACCGGATATTGAAAGCTTCAATGCTGTGTGGGAGACGAGATTTCCCTTGAACCGGATTGTAAATCGGAAGCATCATTGTGAGCCGGAATTTTTCTGACGGCCTTTCAAATTTTTCATCGATATAGTAGTAATCTCCGGTGCAGGTTATTTTTCCCTCCAATGTCCTGGGGTTGTTGAATTTTACTGAAATTGGCAAGACTTGCTAAGTCATATCATTATAGCCCCCGAGTCTTAAGACGACTCGAGGAGTTGTCTTGATATTCTCCTTATTTGACCATAATAGAAGGTGTATATATCATTAGCATTGATAGCGTGATGTGAATCCACAGAATGTTGAGGTGACTGTGGCGGGTTATAAATGATCCCGTATGAGCCGTGTTAGCAACTCGGCTAATGGTTCCTTCCAACTGGTTGTTTGAAGTTAACCAAACTGTAGTGGCGGGGACTTGTGCACATGCCAATTGAGCCATCCAGTGCAGACGGCGGCTGACAATATATGATAATTTGCCTCCAATTTTTTGGAAGAAAACCGGGCTACCCAAGTAGTGACTTGCTTATACTCAATAAACAGCTCATGTAGACAGGTGCAGCCTGGTGTGTTGATGTAGACCAGGCCGCGAGAGACGGACGACAAAGACGACTGCAACATCAAAGGCAGTACAGATAGATAAGTCAGTGCGGTAAACCGGAGCAGATGGGCGAGTTAGTCACGGGCGTGGTAATCCATGCAGACGAACAAGTTAGCCGCATCGTGTTGATGTAAACTGAACCGCAGAGGCGGCGGCTGACATATATATTCGTCAAGTATCTTGTTCCACCATCGCTCTTGCAATGAACAACTATCCTGCATAAACAATATTGCAGACGAAGGCAAAGATAAACTTCTCTTTGACAAAAATAATATGTGTTAATAAAACAAACTTGGATGAATATCACCTGATTCGCCCGGACAATAGATGAGTCAACCGCGGCACTGTAAGCCGATGCGGACGGACAAGTTAATCACAGTGTTGGAAATAACACGGACATGGGCGAGCCGGCCATGGGTGCGGATGACGAGTCAGTCACATGTGTTGATGTAGCGGAGGCGGCGACTTGTGTATGTATCTGTCGAGCAGCACGGCATGGACAAGCACTAGTGCAAAAATAATACCGGCACACGCCCCTTTGCGACACCTTTGTAACGAATGATGGTCCTGTGAGAAAATACCACAGACCAGAGTAATTATCTTCAAACAATGTATTATATGCTGATACGATATACAAAAAGGATAGCACCCAGTATTTTCATCGGACGAACGTGGAAAATGTTTGGACTGTAGCCTTAACCTCTCGTGGAGCAGTAGTAGCCCGCCCAGAGTTATGCCACGGTAGCAACAGTGATACGCCCCTTGCTTTTTTCTTTTCTTCATGGCAGAACATCTCTAGTATTGAATATTGCAGTAGTAGTAGTTGGCGACTCAGTGCGCAAGACGGAGAGGGTGCATCCATGAGTGAAAAGGCATAATGCCACAGTGGAGGCGACCACAAGGCCGTGCGACCCAACGTGCAGTAGGTGCGGCTCAACATGGCTACGATGGTTTGGACGCAGAGGTGACCGCGATTTGAAATGAAGCCTTCTCAGAATTTCTTTGCACTGCTTCAGAATGGTACCTTTAGGCAATACCGTAGGTGGTTCAGACCAGTATTTTGTTGGCAAGAAGCGCCTGTTCATTTTTAAACTTAGATCAAATCCTCCAGGAGCTCCTCGTGGGGTAGTAGCATTCTATAGTGCTAATTGATTTTGCTTCCAGCATGTTTACGGGAGTCAAACAAGTATCGAGTTTGACCCTCTTTTCTTTGGCGTGAACTCTCTGTAGTAGAGCGCATGCAACGCTTTCTTCTGAAACATCATCCATTCACACTGTTTAAAATCTGCACCTCCTAGTAGTCTTGTCAATAGGTGAAGGAGAAATAACACCTCCATTCACACCGATTTGAGAGCGGCATCGGTTTAAAACGGTAACAACACGCGGCAGAAGCCGACCACGGAGGCAACGGTGGACGGCGAGGCAAGGCCACAGCAGAAAACAACCCACGTCTACCGAGGCGAATTGGCGAAGGTCACGGCGGCAACTTGAAGCAGGCCGGCCTCAGGAGCAGCTTGGCACCCCGGCTAGGGCGACTCGGAGGCCGCGATAGTTGTGGTGGCTCACAGGTGCGGGGCGACTCTCCGGTGGCGGCTCAAAGCCAGACTTTGGAGATGTCTCGGAAACACGCCGACAAACACGCGGTGGCGAGGCAGAGTCAGAATCAGGCGACCCGCCAGCCAGCGGCGACTCGGAGCAGTGAGGTTGCGGCGGCTGATGCGGCGACAGCCCATGTAGGCGGCTGGCGGCCCGTGCTTACGGCGGGCGGCAGGCGGCTTGACTTCAGAGGCAGGAGCGCGGGCGCACCAACATTGGTGCTTTCATTGAGAGTTCCACTGTGCCGTCATCATAAGGCTTTATGGCTCCTTCAATCATCTACAACGACGCAGTCCAGGGCGAGGTTTTTCTCCCCGGAAAAATCTTCGTATTTGGCGTCTTTGCACTTCGGGCCAACTCGCTTGGCCATCTGGAGCAGATCGACAGCTACGCCCCTGGCCATTGGGTCAGGTTTGGAAACTTGAACTACGTCGCCGACATCCGCGGAGACTTGATCTTCGACGGATTCGAACCCATGAAAGCCGCACCCTATAGCCACGATGAACATGACTTAAATCTGTCATCGGACTATGCTTAGGAGATAATGCATGTAACTGTCCTGGCCCTAGATCCAGAACAGATCGCGCCATGTGGGGACGGGGGGCTAGACCCCACAATGGAAGCTGCACACCCTATGGCGCTTGAGGCGAACACAGATCTAACCTCTAACGAGGTATGTGCCGTCGGACCCTCGGACTCATCTCCAGATAAAGGTTCCGAACTGTGTGTGTCAACGCCTGTCGAATCTAATTGGGCGCCAACATGAGTTTACCTCCGCAGACATCTTCCGACACTCACCCTTGGGTGATGTGTTAAACTCATTAAAATCTCTCTCCTTGTCAAGAGATTCTTGGCCGAACTATGTCCGGCTTGAGGGGGAAGCAGACGACGAAGAACTTTGTTGCCCACCCACCACCCACTTGATAGCCACTATCGACGACTTGACCGACATGCTTGACTTCGACTCTGAATACATCGACGGTATGGACGACGATGCAGGAGACGAAGAGGAACCACCGCCCACAGGGCGCTGGACAGCCACCTTGTCATATGCATTTACATGGTGGATACCCCAAAAGAAGACAATGGTGAGGACAAAAAGGACATAGGTGAGGACAAACCTCCCGAGAAGCAGCCGAAGCACCGACGTCAGCGGCACCCCTCTAAACCACGCCATGGTAAAAACAGCAATACCGGCACAGGAGACAATAGCACTCTGGACGATGCCGAAGACAACGAAGACGGCCCTGCCCAGCCAAGCTTCGAACAGGCCGAACGGGAAGACGGGCAAGCCAACCCTGACGAACATGCCATAAATGAAGACTCGGAAGATGATGACTACATGCCTCTCTCGGAGGTTGAGGTGAGCCTCGGCTACGACGACTTTACCATGCCTGAGGATCCCGCCGAGCAGGAGCGCTTCAAGCGCCGGCTTATAGCCACTGCAAAGAGTGTGAAGAAGAAGCAGCAGCAACTTCAAGGTGATCAAGACTTCTGACTGATAGATGGACTAAGGTCCTTGCAGCCGAGGAATACGGACTCGAGCACCCAACCAAAAGTTACCCGAGGCGCAGGTTGCTACCTCAATTCGAGGACGAGGTGCTAGAGACCATACTACCAGCGCATGATGCGGCTGACCGACCACCACGTGGCCGAGATAAAGTGGCATATCAGTCCGAACACCAGCCCACACCCCGTCACCGAACAAATAGAAACACAAAGGCTCGGGGATACACACATGACCTGTGATACGAATTGGAAGACAAAGCAGGACAACCAAGATTGATCTACGGATCGTGGGGGCGCGACTCAACATGCGATGATGACTGTCACGCCGGATATACTACATACAAATCCGCCCGGGCCGAATACAGCAGACTAGCTCCATCTGAACTGCGTCACGAGGTAGCCCGACACAGAGGCGCCGCACACCCCCTATTCTTCACTGATGAAGTAATGGAACATGAAATCCCAGAAGGGTTTAAACCTGTAAACATCAAACCATATGATGGGACAACAGATCCCACGGCTTGGATTGAAGACTTCCTTCTCCACATTCACATGGCCCACGGTGAAGATCTTCATGCCATCAAGTATCTCCCGCTAAAACTCAAAGGACCAGCTCGACACTGGTTGAATAGTCTGCCCGAAAACTCCATTGGCAGTTGGGAGAACCTGGAAGACACATTTCTTGACAACTTTCAGGGAACTTATGTACGACCACCGGATGCTGATGACTTAAGTCACATAACCCAACAGCCCGGAGAGTCAGCCAGGAAATTCCGGACTCGGTTCTTAACTAAAAAGAATCAAATCATTGACTATCCAGATGCCGAAGCCCTAGCGGCCTTTAAGCATAACATCCATGACGAGTGGCTAGCCCGACACCTCGGCCAAGAGAAGCCGAAATCCATGGCAGCCCTTACGACACTCATGACCCACTTTTGCGCGGATGGGGATAGCTGGTTAGCCCGTAGCAATAGCATGTCAAGAAATCCTGGCACTTCAGACACCAGAGATAGCAACGGCAAACCCCGACACAATAGACACAAACGTCGAAATAATGGCAATAATGCCAAAGACACGGCCGTCCATTCCGGATTCAGTGGCTCCAAGTCCGGTCAGCGGAAAAAGCCATTTAAAAGAAACAATCCGGGTCCGTCCAGTCTCGACCGCATCCTCGATCGTCCATGTAAAATCCATGGCACCCCCGATAAAGCAGCCAACCATACCAATAGAGGGTGTTGGGTATTTAAACAGGTCGGCAAGTTAAATGTCGAAAACAGGGAAAATGGGTTGCACAGTGATGACGATGAGGAGCCCTGGCCACCGAACACAGGAGGGCAGAAGAAATTTCCTCCTCAAGTCAAAACGGTGAATATGATATACACCACCCATATCCCTAAGCAGGAGTGGAAATGCGCACTAAGGGACGTCTACACGATAGAGCTGATCACCCCAAACTTCAACCCATGGTCCTCCTGTCCAATCACCTTCGACCGCATGGACCATCTGACTAGTATTCGTCATGGTGGTTCAGCCGCACTAGTCCTTGACCCCATTATTGATGGATTCCACCTCACACGAGTCCTTATGGATGATGGCAGCAGCCTGAACCTGCTTTATCAGGACACAGTGTGCAAAATGGGTATCGATCCCTCAAGGATCAAGCCCACCAAAACCACCTTTAATGATGTCATACCGGGTGTAGAGGCCTGTTGTATAGGCTCAATCACACTGGAAGTGGTCCTCAGATCCCCGGATAATTCCTGAAGCGAAGAGTTAATCTTCAACATCGTCCCCTTCCGCAGTGGTTATCATGCACTGCTTGGACGAACTGCATTCGTTCAATTCAACACAGTACCACACTATGCTTACCTCAAGCTCAAGATGTCCAGACCTCGCGGTGTCATAACAGTCAATGGGAATACGGAGCACTCCCTTCATACTGAGAGCACACCGCGGCCCTTGTAGCAGAAGCACATAGCAGCCTTCTTAGGCAGAGGCTCAATTCGACAATAAAGCCCCCGGATAACATCAAGCGAGTCCAAACTACTCTGCAGCAGAACCGTCCGGCTCGTCCAGAGCTCATCTAGCAATTCGGCCTCCGTCCCAGTCCCAATCAAGCAGTAAAATTCATGCCGCGTGTACATAACTACGCACTTAAAATACAATGGGCATAGACGGAGGCACAACTAGACTACGGTCCACACCGCGGCACAACCGCTCCTGGATCCGCATACCTTCACTTTTTCTTCTCCTTTCAGGTTTTCTCCTCTTGAGGCTTTTTCTGACAACCTGATTATCGGACCCATCGCGGAAAGACACACCAAGAGAAGCAAGGGGCTTTGACGTATAAGGGAATTCCCAATTGGTCTTTGCTAATGATCGTTATTCCTATTTTACATACCCGCACGCAGCCCGCTCTTGGTAATGGCATGTTAAATAGCCTTATTCGTTTCTTGCACTACTTGTACAAATACGCTTTGACGTATCATTCAAATTACAATGGAAAATAACTTGCAGCGTTTGCTCCTCACTTAACTTTTTCCTTGTCCTTGTATTTACTTCATCCGTACAATATGGTACGCTTTAACTCGCCAGGGGCTTCAGTGTACCCCATAACATGGCAAGAAAGTCCGAGCACTTTATAGTATAGTTCGGCACCCCAAACTTATAACATTATATGCATTAGCTCCGAATCATGTCTTTGGTCAAATGTTGGGATTGCCCGGCTCCCATGTTTTGCTACCTTACGTTCCGCTATATCGGCTAAGGTGACATAGGGAGAAATACTGTGATTGTGTCCCGGTTCTTCCGGACGAGCACCTCAGTAGAGAGAGCTGAAAACTGACTGTCATGATGCAGGGAGAGCTGGTCGCTGTTCGAGAGGTTTCAAATCCTTAAAGATTTTTTCCGCTTTATGCGAGGAATCAGTTTTTGCCCGATTTAGGCGTGTATAGCGCCGCAAGTTTGGCCTTCCGAATACTAGGGGCTACGCCAAAATTTAAAGTTATAGAACTCATATGGCTAAGTGAGGGTGATAAAGCCGTATAGTCCGATTGCCTTGTTCGTTGCGCTAAACACCTCCTTAAAGGACCAAAGACTTGGATAAAGAGTAGCTACGTGGGGGCGGAAACCGACGACTAGCAACTCTCAGATTTCATAAACGGCCGCACAAGAGGGACAATTTTAAATAAACAAACAATATATTGTATAGCGAACTTGTTTTATATTACAGGATAGGATAAAATGAATGTATTCATTCAAAGATTACATCCTTCGCACATTGCTCCGCCACAAGGAGGGATCCCTCTAGGACACTATCATAGTACAATTTGGGTCGACGGTGCTCCTTGCCCTTTGGCGGTCCCTCGTTATCAGCGTCGTGGCATCCATCTTCGCCCAATGCATCTTCGCACGGGCAAAGGCCATCCGCACACCTTCAATGCAAACTGACCGTTTTATGATGTCAAGTCATGGGCAGGCACTCACAAGCCACTTCACGAGTCCGAAGTATCTGCTAGGCAGGGGCTCGAAAGGCTATAACCGGACTATGAGGTCCTTCATGGCCAGTTCGACCACCTTGTGCAGCTCGACTAGCTGTTTCAGCTGGTCGCTCAAGGGCGTCGGATGTTCTGACCCAAGGTACTGAGACTAGAACAACTTCTCCGTCGAGCTCCCTTCTTCGGCTCGATAGAACTCTGCGGCATCTGATATGCTGTGCGGCAGATCCGCAAATGCTCCTGGAGAACTCTGAATTCGGGTAAGTAAAAAAATGTTTCTTTCACATGCCTGCTTTGCATAAGAAAAGCCTTACCCGCTGCAATATTTTTGACCACCTAGACTTCCTGGAGGCCCCTCTGGGCTTCGGCTCTGGCGTCTTGCGCGCTCTGGAGGGCCTTGGCAAGCTCGGACTCTTGAGTCTTAGGGTCACGCTCCAAGGATTTGTACTTCTTGACGGCATCCTGGAGCTCTTGCTACACCTAGCTAACCTGGGCCTCCCCCTTCTCGCACGCGGCGCGTTCCTTGGCTGCTTTGTCTTCGTCCTTGGCTAACGCCTTCTTAAGGGCCGCCACCTCGGTCGTGGCCCCTACAAAAGTTCATAACACTTTAATCAACACAAACCATTTATCACTCATAAGCATACAGACATGGTACTACATACCTTGGCTTTCCTCCAACTGCCTCTTCGCGAGGCCGAGATCTCCCTCGGTCCGTTCCAGGATCTGCTTTAGTTCAGAGACCTCCGCAGTACGAGCGGCAGCGACTAGCAGCGACGCCTGCTTATTCACATAGACAACTTATGTTAGACTCCTACGAATATTATTTGATCCTCTGTTCGGCTTTTCTTTCTGAACACCCAACACAGCATCAGGGGCTACTGTCTATACCGTGATATTTTCTCTCAATTTTATTGCTTACCTCCAAGCCTGTTAGAAGGCTAGCGCAGGCTTCGGTTAGTCCACTCTTGGCGGACTGGATCTTCTCAATCACCATACTCATAAGAGTACGGTGTTCTTCATCAATGGAAGCGCCACGAAGCACTTCTAGCAAGCTGTCCGGTGCCTCTGGATGGACAGAGGTCATCGATACAGACGGCTCACCCCCCTTGTTAGGGAGGGCCCACTTTGCTGAATCCGAAACCACTTGGGTTTCCGGAGCCGTATTCGCTGGGGCCCAAACTAGTTGCGGCCCCCATTCTCGGTGTCCATGGGGGCCTTGCCCCCCATGTGTTCGGCAGCCAGGGTTTCACCCTCCGGCGTCTCCGGAACGGTCTCCCCTTGGCCTGGTATCCTTTGAGACAACACCTCGGTGTTTTCCGCAGCCTTAGGGGAGGAGGCCGTCAGAGGAGACTCGTTGTTCATCGCTGCTGGGTCCAACGATCCCTTCGAAGAGGAGGATATCTCGATGTTGGATTTCGCCGGACTGCAGGTACATCTCTGGCACGGTAAGAAGCGATAAAGCAAATAAACCGGAAATACTAGTGTGTTCGGATACTTACAATTTGGCCAGGGGCTTGACCCTGGGCGCCCACTCCTCGTTGTTGTTAGTAGCTGCGACGGAGTAGTCCGGAAGGAAGGTTTTTCCCTTCTTGGACGTCTCGGCCTCCCCATGTGTGGAGGCCTTCCTCTTCTTCCTCCCCCTAGTAGGCGGGGGTGGATTTCCTCCTCCTCCTCCTCCTCCTCCTCATCATCATCGTCGTCTTCAGTGGAGAAGTTCGTCTCGGTGTCTTCGGACGTCATGTCCGAAGAACCCTTGCGTCGGAGACCATCTCTGGTCCCTGTAACCGTCTTCTTGGCCTTCTTCTCCGACACCTCATAGGGCGCCAGAAATAGCATCCTCGTCAGGAGAGGTGATTATGGATCTTCTGGCAGCGGAGCCGGATAGTTGATCTGCTCCGCTATCATTACCCAGGCCTGAAAGATTGGCATGGAGGCTTAGATTCCTCCCATGGATATGTTAGTAAAAAGGCATGTCTTGCGAATATGAAAACTTATCGGATTAGCTCGAGTTTTTGTGCTGAGCCCGTGATCTTCGGTCGTGGGTGGTGGTACCTTGCTGGCCTTGAAGAGCACCTTCCAGATGTCTTCGTGTGTCATGCCGAAGAGCTCTAGCAGCGTTTGGTGTTCAACCAAGTTGAACTCCCACAAATTACAAATCCGTCTCTGGCACGGAAGAATCCGGCGGAAAAGCATGACTTGGATCATGTTGACGAGCTTGATTTTCTTGCTCACCATGTTTGGGACGCATGTGTGGAGTCTAGTCAGTTCTTCCACTGAGCCCCAAGCTAGGCCCTTCTCTTGCTAGGAGGTGAGTCGCATGGGGACGCCGGATCGGAATTTGGGGGTCGCCGCCTAGTTGGTGTCACAAGGCTCGGTGATGTAGAACCACCCCGATTGCCACCCCTTCATGGTCTCCAGAAAGAAGCCTTCGGGCCAATTGACATTGGGCATCTTGTAAGTGCATCTAGTGCCCCTTAGTGATTTTGGTGTATTTAAGACATATAGGTTAAGGGACTGATGCGTTTGTGAGTATACACAGGTCTATAAGTCTATGAGGAGTTTGATATTTACAGAGAAAGTCGACCCCTAAAAAGGAAGTTCTTCGACTGAAGACTTTGGATTTCTGAAGACTTTCTGAAGACTTTGAAAGTGAAGAAATTGGTGTGACCTTCAAAACTTGGAATTCATTCGAGGAACATGAAGCGTGAAGACTTTTGTTTTCGTAGTTTCATTTTCTCTTTCTTGAGTCATAGGAAACACCGTACTGTTAAAGGGGGTCGAGGAAATACTAAGGAAAAATTTCGATGTGATGCTCAACTCAAAATCCTACACCTACCAATCCCTTCGAGTGAAGCCATTGGAAATCTCATACAGTTTAGTCAATGTCTTTAGTAATAGAGTCTAAGTTCTTCTGGTTGCTAAGGAATTTGTTCTGACTGAGGAGTTAGGAATTCTCTAGTGCGGATTGCCTACACAGTGAGAAACATGATAGCCCTGAGGAATTTGAGAGTCAAAATTCCGACCGTTGCTGTGCTACGCGCCAGCTGTCCCAAAATATCTACCCACCTAACGGTCATATCATTAAAGGGCATTTATGTCTTATCATGTCGGGCTGCTCCCCGGCTATAAATAGTCGCCCCCCTACAACCACTAGTTGGTTGGCTGCTCCGAGAGAAACTGACACTTGTCATTTGAGAGCAACCCATCCACCGAGGACTTTGAGCGAAAATCATCAAGTGAGGAAAACCCAGAACCCAAACCCAAACACCTTCAAACCCAAAGTGATTGAGCATCACTAAAGAAATTGATCCAGCGTGGATCCGATGCTTGTTTCCTTTGAAGACTGTGCTTCTTCCAGATGGTTAGGCGTCAAGGTCTAGAGCATCCAAGAGGAATTGTGGATCGCCGAATGATCGAGTTTGTGAAGGTTCGGAAGTCACCTGAATACTTACCACTAGTGACTGGGCGAGGTCTGTGTGACTTTAGCTCAAGGAGAATACGATGAGGACTGTGTGTCCGAGACTATGTGTCCTTTGGTTTAAATACCTAGCCACTTCAACCAGATGTACAACTGAGACAGTAGTTGGAAATGGTCAACCAAATCATTGTCTTCACCAAGCTTACTGGTTCTATTTCCTCAACTCATTCAATTCCTCATTTCACTTATTGTGTGCTTGTTCATATCTGTTTGAAGACTTTGACTGAAGAGTTTCTCAAGTTCCTCAGTTCAAGTTCTTCAGTCTGTTCGTCTTCATCTTGTGTTATCCTGTGTTTACGCTTTCTGTACTCTGTGCTTGTCTTCATTTCATCATGATGACTATGCTTGTGTTCTACCATGTTTACTTCTGAGTACTTATTCCGCTGCAAGTAGTTCTTCGCTTAGGAATTTCCTCACCCTGAAAGTCCTCAGTGAAGAATTCATAAAAATCGCCTATTCACCCCCTCTAGTCGATATAACGCACTTTCAATTGGTATTAGAGCAAGGTACTCCCTTGTTCTATGTGATTTTGGTTTAACCACCTGGAGTTTTAGTTATGTTGACTGTAGGAATGAGGATCATATCCTGCCCCATCTTTGACGGTCATGAGTACCCTCGGTGGAAGGCCATGATGAAGAAGCGACTCATGGCTATGGACAGCAAACTGTGGACTGTCACTGAGATTGGTCTTACCGATCTATGCAAGATGGCGGAGGCTGATGACATTCGCAAGTACACTCTACTTAACCTCACAGCGAAGGATGTCATCTGCTCCTGTTTTTCCCAAAATAAGTTCAGGAATGCCATGCATCTCAATCACGCGAAGCTAATCTGGGACCGTCTCTGTGAGGTCTATGAAGGTCATCGAACCCGTCATGATCCTTGGTTTGAGGATTACAAGGAATCTCTTAATGCGATGACATTCGAAACAGAATCATCATCTTCTACACCTTGCCTTATGGCAAACAGTGCTAAGGTAACTGAATGCTACCTATCTGAGTCCAGTGATGATGAATCTGGAGATGAATTTCAAACAACAAAGAGCTATGTCAAACTTGCTTCCCTTGCCACTAAACAACAAAGAGCTCTTGAAAAATTTCAATACATGCTAAATAAGAGTGATGATATGTTGGGTGAAGAAATGGATCGCACTAAAGACTTGACTGAAAATCTTCAAAGACTTCAGTCTAAGTTTGACAACCTTCAAGGTCATCATAACACTCTCTTATCTGATCACGAGAAGCTTTCTTATGAATTTCTTCAAAGAAAGCAAGATCTTGAGAAGCTAAGAGTGAGTTATGAAGATCTTCAGAAGGAGCGCGATTCATTACTTGCTCAACAAATCAGCGCTACTCAAGAAGAATTTGTTCCTCCATGTTTGAAGTGCATTGAATGTGAAACTGCTAATTCTTGACCTGAATGTTCAAATGCTTCTAATGCTACAAATTCTTCACCTGTATCTGCTATCACTAATTCCTCATGTGAGGACATTGCTAGTATCACTGATGATGCAGGGCTGAAGGAATTGTACACGACAGGCATGTATAAAAGCCTCAAAGGGCATCAGATTCTTTGTGATGTGCTTAAAAAGCAGATCCTCAACAGGAACCCTAGGAAAGAGGGTATTGCCTTTGAGAGGAAACTCAATGCTGATGGAACATATTGGAAGCTTGAGCAGTACCCCAAAACCTCATGGGTTGCTGCAAAGGGACCTCCAGTTGATCCATTCAATTTATCTGGCTTTACATGTGAATCTCCTCATTCTTCTGATGAGTCATTTGACTCCAACTATAAACTATTCAAAAATCAGAAAAATGGTAAAGTATTTGCTAGATATGTTGGCACTAACTGCAGGAATGGCTCCCCTATGAAGAAAATCTGGGTTCCCAAAAGTTGCCTTGAAAGTCTTCAGGTGAATGTCCTCATGACACCACCTGTTAAGAATAGGAACCCCAGATCAAATTCTTCATATGAACCAAATTCTTCATATGGATCCAAGTCCTCATACGGACAAAAGTCCTCACGTGGATCAAATTCCTCAACAGGATCAAAGTCCTCATATGATCATCATCGTGCTAACCCCTCTGTTTCGTAGGGAAGAGCTAAGGGCTATGAATATCAGCATTATTCTTCAAATCATTATGTTCATAAATCCTCGAAGAATTTCTCTGCTTATTCATATGCTTATCCTAACTCCTCTTATGTGAAACAAAATGGACTGGCTTCTATGCCACCTTTCTCATATGGATCTCGTAGAGTGATGAATTCTTTGCCACCCCTTCTGATGTGGGTGGTGAAGAAAAAGAACTAATCTCTTATGCAAGGTCACGTCACCAGACGTTCTCAAAACGTCTGAAGAATTTGCTGGAGATCTGAACAATGCCTGAAAGGACGTAGGCATGAAGAAATGAACTTTCATTTCTCACGTCCTCATACTGATTTATCTGTGCTATTGCTTGATGAAATTCATCTGATGATATTGATGTCATATTCTTTATTGATGAAGTATATGAGTTCGTAAGTTGCACTAATTCATCTGCAGGATGAACAACCCAAAGCCAATGAGTGGGTCCTCGATAGTGGATGTACGAATCACATGACTGGTGACAAGAATCTATTGATGGATGCTCCCTTATCACCGTCGCATCTAAAGCATATCATCTTCGCTGACAAAGGCAAAAGTCAGGTATTGGGTCAAGGTAAGGTTGCGATCTCAAAGGATAGACACATGGACAAAGTAATGCTTGTTGAATCCTTAGGATACAACCTCATGTCTGTCTCAATCCTTTGTGATCTCGATATGGTTGTTGTCTTTGGCAAATATCATTGTGTTGTGATCTTGAAAGCTGACAATTCCAAAGTCTTCGAAGGCTTTAGGAGAGGAGACTTGTACATTGTTGATTTCTCTACAGGATCACAACCGGCCATATGCCTACTTGCAAAAGCTTCAGAAGGCTGGCTATGGCATTGATGACTTGGTCACGCTGGCATGAGGAATCTGCACACGCTTGCGAAGAAGAAGCATGTCATTCGCATTGAAAATGTCAAATTCCTCAAGGATCACTTATGCGGAGCCTGTGAAGCTGGAAACATGACAAAGGCCAAACATCCAGCAAGGACTATCATGACTACCACTCGACCATTTGAATTGTTTCACATGGATCTCTTTGGTCCTAATCATTATTCTGCAATTCTAAATGATGCTACTCAATATGGCTTTGTTATTGTTGATGATTATTCTCGTTACACATGAGTACACATTGTCACTTACAAACATGAAGTGCAGGAAGTCTTTATACGATTTTCCTCAAGGGCTTCAACCAACTTTGGTGTGAAGATCAAGCACATCAGAAGTGACAATGGGACCGAGTTCAAGAATTCTGGTCTTGATGGCTATCTTGATGAACTAGGTATTACTCATGAGTTATCTGCTCCTTATACTCCTCAGAAGAACGACGTCGTGGAGCGCAAGAATAGAACTTTTGCTGAGATGGCTGGTACTATGCTTGATGAATACAAAACGCCTCGTCGTTTCTGGATTGATGCAGCTGATACTGTGTGCCACTTCATCAATAGAGTATATCTTCACAAATTCTTCAAGAAGACTGCTTATGAACTCCTCACTGACAAAAAGCCCAATGTGAGTTATTTCAAAGTCTTCGGTGCTAAATGTTGGATTAGAGATCCTCATCACACTTCCAAATTCTCACCGAAAGCACATGAGGGTTTTATGCTTGGTTACGAAAAGGACTCGCACACCTATAGAGTTTTCAACAACGTTCTTCACAAAGTTGTTGAAACTATAGATGTGCGGTTCGATGAAACTAATGGCTCGCAAAGAGAGCACCTACCTTTTGTGATAGATGAACCAGCACCTGAGAAATCTATCAAGTTCAAGGCTACTGAGGATATCATTCCTACCGAAGAATCTACTGAAGAATTCATTCCAGAACATGAAGAATGTCGAGCTGGAGCACCTGAAGAAAATGGTGCCGAGGAAAATGGTCCTGAAGAAAATGCGGATCAAATTCCTCAACGACAACCCGCTCATCCTCACGTTGCAAACGAAGTGCAAATTGAGAGAATCATCGATGACATTGAAGCACCAGGTCCTCTCACTCGCTCAAAAGCTTCACATTTGTCTAACTTTTGTGGGCACTTTGCTTTTCTCTCTATCACAGAGCCCACTAAGGTAGATGAAGCATTTCTGGAGCCTGAGTGGATTCAAGCTCAACAACGTCTGGGAACTGGTTAATCGTCCAGATCCTTGCAAGCACAACATCATTGACACAAATTGGATCTACCGCAACAAGCAAGATGAAAATTGCCTTGTGGTGAGGAAAAAGGCACGGCTTGTAGCTCAAGGCTACACACAGGTTGAAGGACTTGATTTCGATGAAACTTTTGCACCTGTTGCAAGACTTGAGGCTATTCACATATTACTTGCTTATGCTAACTGAGGGACTCCTGGATTAGGGGGTGTCCGGATGGCCGGACTAAGACCTTTGGCCGGACTCCCGGACTATGAAGATACAAGATTGAAGACTCCGTCCCGTGTCCGGATGGGACTTTCCTTGGCGTGAAGGGCAAGCTTGGAGATACGATATGAAGATATCCTCCCATTGTAACCGACTTTGTGTAACCCTAGCCCTCTCCGGTGTCTATATATACCGGAGAGTTTTAGTCCATAGGACGAACAACAATCATACCATAGGCTAGCTTCTAGGGTTTAGCCACTCCGATCTCGTGGTAGATCTACTCTTGTACTACCCATATCATCAATATTAATCAAGCAGGAGTAGGGTTTTACCTCCATCGAGAGGGCCCGAACCTGGGTAAAAACATCGTGTCCCTTGTCTCCTGTTACCATACGCCTAGACGCACAGTTCGGGACCCCCTACCCGAGATCCGCCGATTTTGACACCGACATTGGTGCTTTCATTGAGAGTTCCTATGTGTCGTCGCATTTAGGCCCGATGGCTTCTTCGCTCGTCAATCGCGACGCGGTACAGGATGAGACTTTTCTCCCCGGACAGATCTTCGTATTCGGTGGCTTCGCACTGCGGGCCAACTCGTTTGGCCATCTGGAGCAGATCGAAAGCTACGCCCCTGGCCATCAGGTCAGGTTTAGAAGCTTAAACTACACGGCCGACATCCGCGGGGACTTGATCTTCGACGGCTTCGAGCCACAACCGGGTGCGCCGCACTGTCACGATGGGCATGATTTAGCTCTGCCGCCGGACAATGCCCAGAGCGTCGCTCAGGTGTCCGCTCCGACCATTAGCTCGGAGCCCACTGCGCTAGTCGGGGATGGACGGTTGGACGCCGCCCCGGAAGCCGCAACCTCTATGGTGATAGAGCCGGATACCAGCCTAGTCCTTCGCAAGGCCCGTGACTCCAAGGTGCCGGACTCTGCTCCGGACTCCGTAAATCCCGCACCTCTTCCGATCAAGCCCGAGTGGGCTCCGGTCATGGAGTTCACAGCCGCAGACGTCTTTCAGCACTCGCCTTTTGGCGATATCCTGAATTCATTAAAGTCTCTCTCTTTGTCAGGAGAGCCCTGGCCGAACTACGGCCGACACGGTAGGGATGCGGACGACGAAGAAATTCGAAGCCCACCCACCACCCACTTCGTAGCCACTGTCAACGATTTAACCGACATGCTCGACTTTGACTCCGAAGACATCGACAGCATGGACGCCGATGAAGGAGACGATCAAGAACCATCACCTATAGGGAACTGGAAAGCCACATTGTCATATGACATATACATGGTGGACACCCCTAAAGCGGGGGATGGCGAGGAAAAAACGGAGGATGATCCCTCCAAGAAGCAACCCAAGCGCCGACGTCAGCGGCGCCGCTCTAAGTCCCGCCAAAGCAAAAATGGCGATTCCGGCACCGGAGATAACAACACGCCGGACAGTGCCGAAGACAACCCCCTCCAGCAGGATTCAGTGCAGGAGGACGAAGGAGCCAGCCCTCATGAGAGAGCGGCCGACAGAGAGGTTGAGGACGACAATTATATGCCTCCCTCCGAAGATGAGGCAAGCCTCGACGACGACGAATTCGTCGTGCCAGAGGATCCCATCGAACAAGAGCGTTTCAAACGCAGGCTTGTGGCCACTTCAAGCAGCCTCAAGAAGAAATAGCAGTAGCTTAGAGCTGACCAAGACTTGCTAACCGATAGATGGACCGATGTCCTGGCGGCCGAAGAGTATAAACTAGAATTCCCCTCCAAGAGCTACCCAAAGCGCAGGCTGCTACCCCAACTTGAGGAGGAAGCAACTAAACCTACATCACCAGCGTACGATGTGCCCGATCGGCCACCCCGTGGCCGCGATAGAGAGGCCTTCAGGCCCTCGACCCAAGTCGCACCCCGGCACCACTCAAAACATACCAGAGTACAGGGAGATGCAACAGACCTACGAGACAGGTTGGAGAATAAGGCAAGGCAAACAAGATCGATCTACAGATCGCATGGGCGCCCCGCTTCACGTGACGCTAACCGTCACGCCGGACATAATAAGTACGGCCCGGCCGAATACAACAGACCAAGCTCATCCAAGCTGCGTCGTGATATAGCCTAGTACAGGGGCGCCGCACACCCACTATGCTTCACAGACGAAGTAATGGATCATCAAATCCCCGAGGGCTTCAAACCCGTAAACATCGAATCATACGATGGCACAACAGATCCTGCGGTATGGATCGAGGATTATCTCCTTCATATCCACATGGCCCGTGGTGATGATCTACATGCCATCAAATACCGCCCGCTCAAGCTTAAAGGACCAGCTCGACATTGGCTTAACAGCCTACCAGCAGAGTCAATTAGTTGTTGGGAGGACCTGGAATCCGCATTCCTTGACAACTTCCAGGGCACTTATGTGCGACCACCAGACGCCGATGACCTAAGCCACATAATCCAACAGCCAGAGGAATTGGCCAGACAATTCTGGACACGGTTCCTAACCAAGAAAAACCAAATAGTCGACTGTCCGGACGCCGAGGCCCTCGCAGCCTTCAGGCACAACATCCGAGACGAATGGCTTGCCCGGCACCTAGGACAGGAAAAGCCCAAATCTATGGCAGCCCTCACGACACTCATGACCCGCTTTTGTGCGGGAGAAGATAGTTGGCTAGCTCGTAGCAATAAAATAACCAAGAGCCCCGGTAATTCGGATACCAAGGACAACAACGGCAGGTCACGTTGCAACAAGCATAAGCGCCGCATTAATGGTGACAATACTGAAGATACGGCAGTCAATGTCGGATTCAGAGGCTCTAAACCCGGTCGGCAGAAGAAGCCATTCAAAAGAAACCCTCCGGGCCCATCCAGCTTAGACCGGATACTCGATCGCTCGTGCCAGATACACGGCACCCCCGAACAGCCAGCCAATCACACCAACAGGGATTGTTGGGTGTTCAAGCAGGCAGGCAAGTTAAGCGCCGAAACCAGAGACAAGGGGCTACATAGCAATGACGAGGAGGAGCCCCGGTCGTCGAACAACAAAGGACAAAAGGTATTTCCCCCGCAAGTTCGGACGGTGAACATGATATACGCAACCCACATCCCCAAAAGGGAGCGGAAGCGTGCTCTCAAGGACGTCTATGCGTTGGAGCCAGTCGCCCCAAAGTTCAACCCATGGTCCTCCTGCCCGATCACCTTCGATCGAACGGACCATCCCACCAGCATCCGTCACGGCGGATTCGCCGCATTGGTCCTAGACCCAATCATCGACGAATTTCACCTTACCAAAGTCCTAATGAACAGCGGCAGCAGCCTGAACCTGCTTTACCAGGACACAGTGCAAAAAATGGGCATCGATCCTTAAAGGATTAAACCCACAAAGACAACCTTCAAAGGCGTCATACCAGGTGTAGAGGACAGCTGTACAGGCTCGGTACACTCGAAGTGGTCTTCGGATCCCCGGATAACTTCCGGAGCGAAGAGTTAATCTTCGACATAGTCCCATTCCGCAGCGGCTATCACGCCCTGCTTGGACGAACCACATTTGCAAAATTCAATGCGGTGCCGCACTACGCA
The DNA here is from genome assembly GCF_018294505.1 of Triticum aestivum. Taxonomy (NCBI): domain Eukaryota; kingdom Viridiplantae; phylum Streptophyta; class Magnoliopsida; order Poales; family Poaceae; genus Triticum; species Triticum aestivum. The sequence continues at coordinate 385,386,545 of NC_057795.1, read as the reverse complement.
TATCTCAAGCTCAAAATGCCAGGACCTCGCAGAGTCATCAAGGTAAATGGAAACACCGAACGCTCTCTCCGAACGGAGGAGCACACAGCAGCCCTGGCGGCGGAAGTACAGAGTAGCCTCTCAAAGAAGTTCTCCAATCCAGGCGTCAAACGTCCGGACAACGTCAAGCGAGCCCGAAGTAACCTACAACAAATCTGGCTAGCACGTTCCGAGCAAGCATAGTAGTGCGGCCCCAACCCCAGCCCCCGCCAAATGGCGATACTTGTACCACGCATACATAATTACGCCTTAGAGATACCATGGGCATAAGGGGAGGGGCACAACTACGGCAAGCCCAGAATGCGGCTCAACCGCACTCAGGGGCTCTCTATTTCGCCGTTTTCCTTCTTTCAGGACCCAACTATTCGGAAGGCCTGTCCGATAATACACTCGCCAAACACACGATGCAACAGCCAGGGAAAGAGCAAGCCACGTCAAACATCCAGGTGGTCTCTATAACGAGTTTAATACCTGTTTTACTTACAATCCCGCAGCTTGCCCCTAGAGGGGAACATGTCAAATACTCCCATCTCTTGCTTATCGCACTTCTTGTATCGTTCTGCTTTCGCAGCAGCCCTTTTTTAATAAACAATATATAGCTCTTCTCTATTATTGTACATATCTATTTTTTGTATATACAAATATGTTCAGTCATGACATTCTGCAACCGTACACTTTGGTACGGACAATACACCAGGGGCTTAAAACACCCCATAACATGGTGTGAGAAGACTGAACACTCTCATGAGTGCGGCACCCCGAACTTATAGCACTATATGCATCGGCTCCGAATCATGTCTTTGGTCAATAGTTGGGTTTGCCCGGCTCCCATGTTTTGGTACCTTACGTTCCGCAATGTTGGCTAAGGTAGCACTGGGAGAACTACTGCGATTGTGCCCCAGTTGAGCTGGGTTAACACCTCAGTAGAGAAAGCTAAAACTGACTCTCATGATAGTGTGAGAGACCGGTCGCTGTTCGCGAGGTTTTACGAGTCCTTAAAGACTTATGCTGCTTAGAGCGATGAACCGGACTTATCCGACCTAGGCGTGGATAGCGCCCCAAACTCGGTCTTCCGAATACTAGGGGCTTCGCCAAAATTTAAAATTATAGAATTCTATGGCTAAGTGAGAGTGATAAAGCATTATAAGTCCGATGGCCTGGTTCGTTGTGCTGAGCGCCTCCCTAGATGGACCCAAGAATGGGAACAAGAGCGCTCAGGTTTATCCCGAACACCCCAGCACTCGTGGCATGGGGTCGAAGCTGACAACTTGCATCTCTCAGATTTGATAAACGGCCGCACAGAAGGTAATATTTTAAATTAACAAGCATTGCTTAACGCACATGAACAAAGTTTCAGCGTACAGGATAACAAATGCGAGTCTACTCAAAAGTTACATCTTTGGAGCATTCATCCGCTATACGGCGAGCACCCTTCAGGACACCCTTATAATACATCTCGGGCGTGCGGTACTCCTTGCCCGGCGGTGGCGCGTCCGTCAAAAGCTTCTCAGCGTCCAGCTTGCCCCAGTGCACCTTAGCACGGGCAAGGGCCCGACGGGCACCTTCGATACAAACGGAGCGCTTGACGACCTCAATCCACGGACACGCGTCCACCAGCCGCCGCACCAGACCGAAGTAGCTCCCAGGCATGGCTTCTCCAGGCCACAGTCGAGCTATGAGGCCCTTCATGGCCTGTTCGGCCACTTTGTGGAGCTCGACCAGCTGCTTCAGCTGGTCGCTCAGGGGCACCGGATGTTCGGCCTCAGCATACTGAGACCAGAACACTTTTTCCGTCGAGCTCCCCTCTTCGGCTCGGTAGTATGCGGCGGCATCAGACACACTACGGGGCAGATCGGCGAACGCTCCTGGAGAGCTCCGGATTCGGGTAAGTAGAAGATAATTAACTTTTATATTTTTGCTTTGCATAAAGAATGCCTTACCCGCCGCTATCTTCTTCATCGCCTCGATCTCCTGAAGGGCCTTCTGGGCTTCGGCCTTAGCGGTCTTGGCACTCTCAAGAGCCAAGGCAAGCTCGGACTCTCGAGTCTTCGAGTCACGCTCCAAACTCTCGTGTCTTCGAGTCACGCTCCAAACTCTCGTGTTTTTCCACGAGAGCCTGGAGCTCTTGCCGCACCTCCGCCACCCGCGCCTCCTGCTTCTGTCGCTCGGTGCGCTCCAAGGCCGCACTCTTTTCGGCCTTGGAGACCGCCTCCTTTAGGGTCGCCACCTCGGTCATGGCTCCTGCAACATTTACATTGGTCCTGTCATTATTTGCAACCAAGTATTTCTATATACATTTACAGGCGGTACTATGTACCCTCTTTATCCTCGAGCTGCTTCTTGGCACGGCCGAGCTCGCTCTCGGACCGCTCGAGGCTTTCCTTCAATGCATTGACCTCCGCAGTCAGTGCGGCAGAGGTCAGTAGCATAGCCTGCATTCCCATATTGACACATTTCTATTAGACTCCTGCATATATCTTTTTAGATCCTCAACTTGGCTTTTCTTTCCGAACACCGAACTAAGCATCAGGGGCTACTGTCTATGCGGTAACATTTTTATATGTTTTTAACACATACCTCAAAGCCTGCTAACAGGCTTGTACAAGCTTCCGTCAGCCCGCTCTTGGCAGACTGAACCTTCTGAATCACCGCACTCATGACAGTGTGGTGTTCCTCGTCGATGGAAGCGCCGTTAAGTGCCTCCAGCAAATTGGCTGGCGCCTCCGGATGGACAGAGGTCACCGGCGTCGTAGGCTTACCTTTCTTATGAAGGCGTCGCCTGTCGGGTCCCGGAACCATCGACGGTTCCGGAGCAGTGTCCGACCCGGGGCCGGACTTAGATCCCTCCGGAGCTTTACCCCCTTTGGGCCTGGAGTCCGGGAGGTCTCCTTGTGGCGCCTCCAGGACCACCTCCTCCTGGTTTTGCCCCTTTCGGGACTCCACCTCAGCGTCGTCTGTAGGGAGAGGGGAGGAGGCCGTCGGAAGTGAAGCGCTATTCACATCCAACTAGTCCAGGGATCCACTCGACGAATCGCCGAGCTGAGCCCGGGGCGGACTGCATCATTAAATTCAGCATCAGAAGGAACCATGCATTATAGGAGTGCCATAAGTTATTCGGATATCCGAATACTTACAATTTTGCTAGGGGCTTGACCCTGGGTGGCCATTCCTCCCTGCCGTCCTCGGGATCCGAGGCGTAGTCCGACAGAGGGGTCTTCCCCTTCTTGGACCCTCCGTCCTCCCTAGTTGGGGCGGCCTTCCTTTTCTTTCCTCCCCTCGCGGGAGGGGAAGAGGCTTCTTCTTCTTCTTCCTCTTCCTCCTCCTCGTCCTCCGAGGAGGAGGGCGCTTTGGGGTCATCGGGCGATGAATCCGACACCACCGGACGCCGGGAACTCTTTCGGGTCCCCGTGGCCTTCTCCTTGGCCTTCTTCTCCGGCACCACGTGAGGTGCCGGAACCAGTAGCTTCGCCAAGTGTGCGTCTGCTGGGCCTTCGGGCAAAGGGGCCGGACAGTCGAACTGTCCGGTTGTCCTCTTCCAGTCCTGTCAAAGGAACGGGAGTTTAGATCCCACGTAAAGTCACACTATGAAATTCGGGTGTCCTGTAAGGGACTAAATGAAAGCTTACTTCGGAGGCTTGACGTTTGACGCAGAATCCGCGATCCTCGGTGATGGGAGGGGAGACCTCTGAACTCTTGAAAAGCACCTTCCAGGCGTCCTCGTGCTTCGTTTCGAAGAGCTGGGATAGAGTCTGGTGCTGGGTCGGGTTGAACTCCCACAAATTGAAGTCCCGTCGTTGACACGGGAGGATCCGGCGGAAGATCATGACCTGGACTATGTTGACAAGCTTTACCTTCTTGGTCACCAGGTCTCGGACGCATGTTTGGAGTCCGGTCACCTCTTCCGGATAACCCCACGACAGGCCCGTCTCTTTCCAAGATGTGAGCCAGGTGGGGATGCCGGATCGAAATTCGGGGGCCGCTGCCCACTTAGGGTCACGCGGCTCGGTGATGTAGAACCACCCCGATTGCCACCCTTTGATGGTTTCCACAAAGGCACCCTCGAGCCAAGTGACGTTGGCCATCTTGCCCACCATAGCGCCTCCGCACTCTGCTTGTCGGCCTTTCACAACCTTCGGCTTGACACTGAAGATCTTCAGCCATAGGCCAAAGTGAGGCTGGATGCGGAAGAAGGCCTCGTACACGACGATAAACGCCGAGATATTGAGGATGAAGTTTGGGGCTAGATCGTGGAAGTCCAGGCCGTAGTAGAACATGAGCCCCCGGACGAACGGGTGAAGAGGAAAACCCAGTCCGCGGAGGAAATGGGGAAGAAAAACAACCCTCTCATGGGGCCTGGGGGTGGGGATGAGTTGCCCCACATTTGGAAGCCGGTGCGCGATGTCGTCAGACAAGTATCTGGCCTTCCTCAGCTTTTTGATTTGCCCCTCCGTGATGGAGGAGGCCATCCATCTACCTCCCGCTCCGGACATGGTTGGAGAAGGTTGAGGTGGGAAGTGCGGGCTTGGGCGCTAGAGCTCGAGCGCGCAGGGACGGATAAGCAGAAGAGGAAGAAGGCGTGAATGGAAAGGGCGGATTCTTATCCCCTTATATGGGTGGCCAAAACTACAAGCCCCCACCGGCCTAATAAAACTCGCTTATCTCCCAAGCATCGCGGTTAATGGCGCGGTTGGGTTACCCACGCCCGTACTGATGAGAATCCCGGAATAAGGGGACACGATCTCTGCTTTGACAAGACGTGCCAAGGAAACTGCCTCGCTAAACGCGTTGAGGTGGAACACTAAAGTGAATAAAATCCTGGCCATGGCATGATGCCACGCTGCGGAATACGTCAGCAGATTAGATTGGTGCAAATGTTATTCTCTCTATGGTGGCATGTGGAACTTATTTTGCAGAGCCGGACACTATCCTGGTGTTCAACATCTTCTATGAAATATTCGGAGGAGGAACCCGCCTTGCAATGCCGAAGACAACTTGCGCGCTGGACTCGTCGTCATTGAAGCCTGGTTCAGGGGCTACTGAGGGAGTCCTGGATTAGGGGGTGTCCGGATGGCCGGACTAAGACCTTTGGCCGGACTCCCGGACTATGAAGATACAAGATTGAAGACTCCGTCCTGTGTCCGGATGGGATTTTCCTTGGCGTGAAGGGCAAGCTTAGCGATACGATATGAAGATCTCCTCCCATTGTAACCAACTCTGTGTAACCCTAGCCCTCTCCGGTGTCTATATAAACCGGAGAGTTTCAGTCCATAGGACGAACAACAATCATACCATAGGCTAGCTTCTAGGGTTTAGCCACTCCGATCTCGTGGTAGATCTACTCTTGTACTACCCATATCATCAATATTAATCAAGCAGGAGTAGGGTTTTACCTCCATCGAGAGGGCCCGAACCTGGGTAAAAACATCGTGTCCCTTGTCTCCTATTACCATCCGCCTAGACGCACAGTTCGGGACCCCCTACCCGAGATCCGCCGGTTTTGACACCGACACTAACCATCATAATATCACTTTATATCAAATGGATGTGAAAAGTGCATTCCTTAATGGTAAGCTTGAGGAAGAAGTATATGTTGCTCAACCCCCAGGTTTTGAAGATCCAAAGCATCCTGACAAAGTCTTCAGACTCAATAAGGCCATGTATGGCCTCAAGCAGGCCCCTCGGGCGTGGTATGATACTTTGAAGGAATTCCTCATGAAGAATTGCTTCAAACCCGGTTCACTCGACCCAACTCTTTTCACTAAATCTTATGATGATGAATTGTTTGCATGCCAAATATATGTTGATGATATTATCTTTGGCTGTACTGACCAACGTTATAGTGATGAATTTGCCTATATGATGAGTGAAGAATATCAAATGTCTATGATGGGAGAATTGAAATTCTTTTTAGGTCTTCAAATTCATCAACAACGCAATGGCATATTCATATCTCAGGAGAAATACCTAAAAGATGTATTGAGTAAATTTGGCATGCAAGACTGCAAAGGGGTCAAAATTCCAATGCCCACAAGTGGCCATCTATGCACTGATGAAAATGGTAAAGACTTTGATCAAAAGGTATATCGCTCCATGATTGGCTCTTTATTGTACCTATGTGCATCTAGGCCAGATATTATGCTTAGTGTTTGCATGTGTGACCGATTTCAAGCTACACCGAACGAATCACACCATAAGGCTGTGAAGTATATTCTTCGATATCTAGCTCACACACCAACACTTGGATTATCGTACCCCAAGGGCTCGGCTTTTGATCTCGTTGGATACTCAGACTCTGACTATGCTGGTGACCGTGTGGACAGCAAGTCAACATCTGGCACATGTCATTTCCTCGGATTATCTTTGGTTTGTTGGTCCTCGAAGAAACAGAACTGTGTATCACCATCTACAGCTGAGGCTGAGTACATTGCTGCTGGTTCTTGCTGTGCTCAACTGCTATGGATGAAGCAAACTCTCAAGGACTATGGCGTCAACATGAAGAATGTGCCCCTCTACTGTGATAATGAGAGTGCAATCAAGATTTCTCATGACCCAATTCAGCACTTGAAGACAAAGCACATCCAGATTAGTCATCATTTTCTTCGTGATCATGTGTTGAAGGGCGACATCTCCATTGAGCATGTACGGACTGAAGAACAGCTAGCCGATATCTTCACTAAGCCCTTGGATGAGAAGAGATTTAGCAAGTTGAGGTGTGAGCTAAATATCCTAGAATCTTCGAATTTTCTTTGAAAAGGACACTCATCCTAACACTTATGCAAAATTGATGACTTTGATGCGCAACGCATAAAGTAACATTTTTCTTCAATCAATGAAGACTAACCCTCTACGTGTGAACAAATTAATGAAGAAATTGACTCTCAGAACCCTACGACAATTGTACGCGGTGTCTGAAGTCAGCTTTCTTATAGGGTGGGATACGCCACCACCAAAAGTTGCAAATCTTCAATTTGAGTTTTTCTTTTGAAATTGCTCAGTTGTTCAAATTCTTCAACTTTGCATTGTCTTCACACTCTTTCCGTCGTTGTTCTTCATTTGAATATATATATATATATATATATATATGTATGAGTTTATGTCCTCTACAACATTCACTTATTGCTATTTCTTCAAGTTGATGTTCTCTGCTAAGTGAATGTGATCGGACCCTTCCCCCTCTATGCTAAACTCAACCCAATATTTCACAAATTCTTCATGTGCATTCTATTTGACACTCGTTCAAAATCTTCACTGTGTCCTTGTCAGCTGAAGAATTTGCGAACAGAACTTTGAACTTATCTTATCTAAATTTTCGGTTTTACCGCTGAAACAGTTCCGCATCCCACGATAATACTTATCTATTCACCCACAATCTCACATGATCGCCACCTCACAGTGCATGGGTGACACTTGTCACGCGAATGAGAAGGGCCAGGGGCACATTCGTTCGAGTTCTTCGGGCGTACAGTTTTTCGCTCCCACTATAAATACCCCAGCCTCTTCCTCACTTCGTTTTTACTCCACTCGTTCTCACTCCCGCTCGAGCTTCTCAAACCCTAGCCCCGCCGCTACTTCACCATCGCCGGTGAGGAAGAGTTTCACTGCCTCGACCTCGTCGCCGTCGTACTCTCACCGGTTGCGGATTTCTTCACTCCGCCGCTGCCGTAGCTGTCTTCCTCTGCCAAGTTAGGGCATGGAAGATCTCAACTGACGAACTTCGCATCTACACTTCCCAGTTCGTCACGTTCTTCATCAAGGGGTAATTAAAACTTACTTTTAATGCCCTCCTTGATTCAAATGTTTTCTTGAAAATCTTCAAAACTGTTTGTTCTTCAAATCTTCACACACTGAGCACCTCACATGTCATCTGCTCTTGATTCATTTCTCTAAGCAATATTTTTTCTTCAAGATTCCTCAATTGTGTGGATTTTCAATCTATACAACTCTAGAACCTAAGACAATGAACGCTTAGTGAAATTCTTCAAGACTCATCTCGTCAAATTCCTCAAACTTGTTCTTTTTGAAAAACCTTCTGAGAATGCATACGTAACGCCCCGGATACAACTTTCCATAATCGTAACTCCGACTCTTGCCATTTCCAGCTATGTGATATATTATTTTTCTCCGTGGTTCGGTTTTTGTCTTCGTTTTTGCATTTTGTTCATGTCATGCATTTCATCATCGCATCATCCGCATTGCATCCGCATGTTTTCATAAAACCTTGTAGCCATTCGTAGTTACCGTTTCTATCTTAGTCTTCGTTGACCTGTTGTCAGACCGCTTGTCCTTGTTGACCTTCTCTCAGACCAATTGGAACCCTCTCTTCTCTATTTCTCCGAGACCAACAAAACCCCCCTTGTCCCCGTGGCCTTTCGTCGGACCCCATTGTCTTTGTTTTCCCCTCTCGTCTAAATGCCCACCCTCTTTGTGCAGCCACCAACCCCTTTGCACGCGTCCGAAACTTCCCTGAACCCAACCCGCTCAGTCATCACCGTTGCATTCGGATCATCCCCAAACGTCCGTAAGTTATCTTCGTTTTATTTATTGGACTTCCTAACCTATTTTCCCGGAGCCGTTCGATCGTGATCGGGTGACTCAAAAACTCCCCTCTTTTCCTATATATATATATATATATATATATATATATATATATATATAGACCCAACCCTAAAATTGAGGAAAGATGTCCCATCCATCCTCCTCACCGCCACTCCACCAAATCCTCTCGGGATCCCCTCCCTTGATCCCGCAGCCTCCTCCCTTCCTTGTTTTCAGATCCACCCAATCCCTCCATCCCGATCCAGATCCTCTCCAACCTCCGACCAGCTGCCTCCTCCTTCCTCGGGATCAAACCCGAGCCAACGCGTGCAGCTCCTGATCCCCTCCTCGATCCACCCATCCCCAGCGCCCGCAACCCTCCTCCTCGATCGATCCCGAGTGGGAGAGGACCCGGAAGGCTCGTCCCCGCGCAGCTGCGAGGCACCGGCCTCCTCAGCTCCTCCGGCCCTGCAACAACCTCGCCGGACCACCAGATGAACCAGGCCGCCCCTCTGCTCCCCTCCGTCATCCCCTTTTCCCTTTCCTTCTCTATCTCTCTCTCTCTCACGATCTCCCTCTCCCTCTCTCTGTTTTCGCTCACAGGAGACCACCATGGCCGCTGCATCAAGCTTTGCCGCCGTTGTTTCGTGCCGGGAATGGATGGATCCATGCTCCCCACGCCCGGATCTGCCCTGCCGTTTCATTCCGGCGCCCCGCCGCATCTCCACCGCCCTCGCCTCCCTGCGCTTGCGTCGCCATGCCTCATCATTGCCGCTGCTTCTGCACCTGAGGCCCCGAGCTCCTCCAGCTCGACCCCGTCCGCCGAGCCCCCTGCCGCACCGGAGTCCCGCCGCTTCCCTTCCCTGCATCGCCGCCAAGGCCTCATCGCTAGAGTCCTGTGCGTCATCGAGTCCGTTGACCGATCGCGCTGCTACGTCTTCTTTTCGAGGGAGACAAGCGCCACGACCGCAAGCCCGCGCCCCTGCCTTCGTTGACCGCGCCCCTGCTTCATCCACGCGACTGGGCCTCCTCTTCTCCGGCCCAACACCTCAAAGCCAAGCCGGCCTGCTTTGGCCTCCTCCACCGACGGGGCCATGGCCCATGGTGAGCAGCGCCCAGCCCCTCTTCTGTGCATGTTGGGACAGCTAGTTTCAGCCCATGTATTTTTTTCCATGCCCTGCGAATTTTGTCATTTAACCAGAGACTGCCTGTTTTACAGAAAACCCCTCAAATATCATACATGTAATAACTAATTAACCGTGCATCGGAATTAAACAAACTTTATATGTAAAATGCTTAGAATTTTGTGTAGATTAATAATATGCCATTTTGATCCATGTTTAGAATGTTTAAATTGCTGTTTGCATTAATTTGCTTATATGCCATGCTAAAATGATTTATTTCATAACTAATTAACTGTAGCTCCATTTTAAATAAACTTGCCTAGATAGGTAGTTTTCTTGTGCTTCACCCCTTGCCATGTTTAATAACATTTAATGTTGTTGGGTACATAACTGAGATCAAACTAAATAATTGCATGTGGTGTTTCATCAATATGCAAGTCGTTGCATATTGAGCTCCACTTAATTTGTAGTATTGTTTGTTACACTTTGCCATGCCATGCCTCATTAAACTGGACATGCATCATATTTGTTTGTGCATCATGCCATGATTATGCTTGTGTGTTTACCATGTTGTTTGCTTCTTTCCGGGTTGCCTTCGGTTTCGTTCCGGAGTTGTGAGGATTCGTTCGACCACGTCCGCTTGTCTTCTTCATGGACTCGTTCTTCTTCCTAGCGGGATTTCAGGCAAGATGACCGCTACCCTGGATCTCACTACTATCATTGCTATGCTAGTTGCTTCGTTCTATCGCTATGTTGCGTTACCTATCATTTGCTCTTCAAGCCTCCCAAATTGCCATGAACCTCTAACCTTTGACACCCTTCCTAGCAAACCATTGTTTGGCTATGTTGCTGCTTTGCTCAGCCCTTCTTATAGCGTTGTTAGTTGCAGGTGAAGTTGAAGATTTCTCCATGGTGAACAGGATTATGTTGGGATATCACAATATCTCTTATTTAATTAATGCATCTATATACTTGGTAAAGGGTGGAAGACTCGGCCTTATGCCTGGGGTTTTGTTCCACTCTTGCCGCCCTAGTTTCCGTCATACCCGTGTTATGTTCCCGGATTTTGCGTTCCTTACGCGGTTGGGTGATTTATGGGACCCCCTTGACAGTTCGCTTTGAATAAAACTCCTCCAGCAAGGCCCAACCTTGGTTTTACCATTTGCCTCACCTAGCCCTTTTTCCCTTGGGTTTCCGGAGCCCGAGGGTCATCTTTATTTTAGCCCCCCCCCTCGGGCCAGTGCTCCTTCGAGTGTTGGTCCAAAACGGGCAGACTGCGGGGCCACCTCGGGGCAACTCGAGGGCTGGTTTTACTCGTAGGCTGACCTATCTGGTGTGCCCTGAGAACGAGATATGTGCAGCTCCTATCGGGATTTGTCGGTGCATCGGGCGGTCTTGCTGGTCTTGTTTTACCATTGTCGAAATGTCTTGTAAACCGGGATTCCGAGTCTGATCGGATCTTCCTGGGAGAAGGTATATCCTTCGTTGATCGCGAGAGCTTATCATGGGCTAAGTTGGGACACCCCTACAGGGTATAATCTTTCGAAAGTCGTGCCTGCGGTTATAGGCAGATGGGAATTTGTTAATGTCCGGTTGTAGATAACTTGACACCAGATCCGAATTAAAACGCATCAACCGCGTGTGTAGCCATGATGGTCTCTTTTCGGCGGAGTCCGGGAAGTGAACACGGTCTTATGCTTGACGTAAGTAGGAGTTCAGGATCACTTCTTGATCATTACTAGTTGACGACCGTTCCGCTTGCTCTCTTCTCGCTCTTATTTACGTATGTTAGCCACCATATATGCTTAGTCGCTGCTGCAGCCTCACCACTTTACCCCTTCCTTTTCCTCTAAGCTTTGCTAGTCTTGATACCCATGGTAATGGGATTGCTGAGTCCTCGTGGCTCATAGATTACTACAACAACAGTTGCAGGTACAGGTTATGCGATGATCATGACGCGAGAGCGATGTTTGCTTGTTTTGGAGTTCTTCTTCTGCTTCTTCTTCGATCAGGGGATAGGTTCCAGGTCGGCAGCCTGGGCTAGCAGGGTGGATGTCGTTTGAGCTTCTGTTTGTGTTTCATCCATAGTCGGATGTTACTCTTATGTATGATGTATTCTTGTATTCGTGTGGCATTGTATGCCTCTTGTATGTATCCCCATCTATTATGTAATGTTGATGTAATGATATCCACCTTGCAAAAGCGTTACAATATGCGGTTCTATCCTTGGTGGGACCTTCGAGTCTCTTTAGGATAGTATCGCATATTAGGCGTGACAAGTTGGTAATCAGAGCCTCGACCGACCATAGGAGCCCCCTTGATTGTTGGCCGTTGTTGAGTCTAGAAGAAAACTATTTTGAGTCTTAGGATTATATATATCGGAGAGTAGGATTCTTTTTACTCCTCAGCCCCTTCGTCGCTCTGGTGATGTCTCTTGACGTAGATGTTTTGACTTTCCTCTCCTCAAATTTCACTAAATTTTTTTAGGATCACGCGGGTATCTTGGAATCGTTCCGATGGTTTTGTGACGAGAACATTGTTCTTGGTGCCTCCTGACATTTAGGGGTTGTGGCAGTGTCCCGGGGAGTTGAGCTCCGAGGTGTTGTCGTCACAATTTTATCGTTGCAGTTCTGGAATACCTGAGTTTTGCCGACATCGAAAATCTCTTTTATGCAGTTGTTGGTGAGATAACCTCGACGTCACCCAGTACTCGGGAGTTCGGGAGTATTGCCATAACTCGTATAACGGATGCTTTTCGAAGGTTGAGGTACACGATTTCCGAAGGTTTCTTGGTTATGTGTTGACGGATGGATATAGCTTGGATGTAGGTATTGTTAGTTTGGGTGAGATATATTGCTTCCCCTGTATCCCCAACACCAGATTGCATAACCAGAAAGTTTCGGGAGTTTTATAGGTGGGAATTCAAGTAGCTCTTAGAATATCTTTCCGACAGATGCATGATATGGGATTGGGTAAATCTCTATCATATGTATTTGTTCCGGCTTATTCTGCTAGCCAAATCCTTTGTTTTGTTTTATTTGTGGTATTCGAGTTGCTTCGAAGTCAAATGTTGAATCCATACCTTTCCTAAATGGTGTTCTCATATTTCTACGGGAGTGCTAATCCTTCTTGATCATTGAGGTTGTCATGTTAATTCTTTTCCAACCGGTGCGCTTCTCTTCGAGATGATCCCATCATTCTCCACATCCGCGAGATCAACTCTAAGTTTTCTCACAGGTGTTTGTTTCATCCATTCCAAGTTGTCTTTGTTTTCCCCGCCCTCCCACCCTTTTCTACAAGGACTCGTATATTTTAATCAAGTATCCATTTATTCATATGAAGTCTCTTCACTCTTTTCAATCAATGTTCCTATCCGGTGATTCTCAGGAAGATACTAATGGAGCTTCAAGTTCATCATTCTTCATTCTCGTATTCTTCTCCGGTGGATTAATTTCAAGCTTTCAGTGTTGATCATATTCTTTTCCTCGTGTCAAATGCTTTTTCATACCGGTGCACCTCTTAATCTTTCACTTCTCGCTATTGATTTGTTCCAGAGTGTTGAAGATATCTCGGAAGACTCGTGTTTCCATTCTCAATCCGTTCAAGCTATTTGGAGATTATTATCTCATTCAAGTCATTTAATTCAACCGGTGCAATCTCTCTTCAAAATTATTTCAACGGTGTTGTTCTCTCTAGTGGGCCCTAACCCACAAGTCTTTTCCCAGGAACTTACCTGACTCTTCTAATTTATCCAGAGCCATTCTCAAATTCTTTTCCAAGTTTGACGTAAGAATGAATTATCATAAGTCATATGTCCTTCTCCAAGATCTTTCAAATTCCTTTCATTGTTGGTTCAACCTTTCTAATTTTATCCCGGAGTATCTCAACAATTCATGGTGGTGTTTCCCATCGTCATTCTCAACATTTGAAGACCAAAGAAGAGTTTTCCTCCAAATCTTATTCGTGCTCTCAAAGATTCGTGATTCTAGCTTGATGCCATCATCTCGTACTTGTTTTCGAGTGTGAGAATTCTTTTCAACCATTTGGAGCATCTCATGAGTTGTTTCCATCTCTTTCCTCCGAAGCCCATCATGTCATAATTCTTCATTCTCAGCGTGTAGCTATTGTTCTCCAAATCTTATCGGTGCATCGCTCAAGTGGTCTCTAATCAGCTCGTGATCTCTTCGTTCTCTTGTATCAAATTTCCTCAAGTATCTTCATTCATTCTCTAATTCTTACCGGTGATTCACCCCTTTACTTCGTTCGTTTTCAATTATTATGGCGGTTCGTTCAAGATTTCACTTCCTTTGTTATCATATCAATTTATTCATTGTTTCCAAATCCCACCGGTGGTTCCATCAATACCTTCTCAAGTTTGCGCTGTATCTCTTTTAATCCTTTCTATGAGATTAAGTAGTATGCCAAATCCGTTGCTAGTCATCAATTTAATTTGATGAAGGATAAGCATACAATAAATCTTATTCTTATTTCCTGGAGGTGATTCAATTCTTTTCTTCCGGAGATTGTTCATGATGAAGTAATTCTTGGTTCTAGTATTCATCTTTTCTTTCCGGAGTTCCAAGTTCTCTCGATTATATCATCGCGAAGCTCCACCTAAATCATTGCAAGGCTTCACCTTGTGTTTCCAACTTCTTTTTCTTTTCATCATCCTTTTATTACCGGAGTTCTTCATAGAGGCTCTACATGATGGTTCGCCAAGGATTCTTTTCATTCTTCAATTGTTCTGGTGTAACGCCCCGGATAAAACTTTCCATATTCGTAACTCCGACTCTTGCCATTTCCGGCTACGTGATATATTATTTTTCTCCGTGGTTCGGTTTTTGTCTTCGGTTTTGCATTTTGTTCATGTCATGCATTTCATCATCGCATCATCCGCATTGCATCCGCATGTTTTCATAAAAACTTGTAGCCGTTCGTAGTTACCATTTCTATCTTAGTCTTCGTTGACCTGTTGTTAGACCGCTTGTCCTTGTTGACCTTCTCTCAGACCAATTGGACCCCTCTCTTCTCTCTTTCTCTGAGACCAACAAAACCCCCCCTTGTCCCCGTGGCCTTTTGCCGGACCCCATTGTCTTTGTTTTCCCCTCTCGTCTAAATGCCCACCCTCTCTGTGCAGCCACCAACCCCTTTGCACGCGTCCGAACTTCCCTGAACCCAACCCGCTCAGTCATCACTATTGCATTCGGATCATCCCCAAACGTCCGTAAGATATCTTCGTTTTATTTATTGGACTTCCTAACCTATTTTCCTTGAGCCGTTCGATCGTGATCGGGTGACTCAAAAACTCCCCTCTTTTCCTATATATATAGACCCAACCCTAAAATTGAGGAAAGATGTCCCATCCATCCTCCTCGCCGCCACTCCACCAAATCCTCTCGGGATCCCCTCCCTCGATCCCGCAGCCTCCTCCCTTCCTTGTTTTCAGATCCACCCAATCCCTCCATCCCGATCCAGATCCTCTCCAACCTCCGACCAGCCTCCTTCTTCCTCGGGATCGAACTCGAGCCAACGCGTGCAGCTCCTGATCCCCTCCTCGATCCACCCATCCCCAGCGCCCGCAACCCTCCTCCTCGACCGATCCCGAGTGGGAGAGGACCCGGACGGCTCGTCCCCACGCAGCCGCGAGGCACCGGCCTCCTCAGCTCCTCCGGCCCTGCAACAACCTCGCCGGACCACCAGATGAACCAGGCCACCCCTCTGCTCCCCTCCGTCGTCCCCTTTTTCCTTTCCTTCTCTATCTCTCTCTCTCATGATCTCCCTCTCCCTCTCTCTGTTTTTGCTCATAGGAGACCACCATGGCCACTGCATCAAGCTTTGCCGCCGTCGTTTCATGTCGGGAATGGATGGATCCATGCTCCCCGCGCCCGGATCTGCCCTGCCATGTCATTCCGGCGCCCCGCCGCATCTCCACCGCCCTCGCCTCCCCGCGCTTGCGTCGCCATGCCTCGTCGTTGCTACTGCTTCTGCACCTGAGGCCCCGAGCTCCTCCAGCTCGACCCCGTCCGCCGAGCCCCCTGCCGCGCCGGAGTCCCGCCGCTTCCCTTCCCTGCATCGCCGCCAAGGCCTCGTCGCTGGAGTCATGTGCGTCGTCGAGTCCGTTGACCGATCGCGCTGCTGCATCTTCTTTTTGAGGGAGACGAGCGCCATGACCGCAAGCTCGCGCCCCTGCCTTCGCTGACCGCGCCCCTGCTTCATCCACGCGCCTGGGCCTCCTCTTCTCCGGCCCAGGACCTCAAAGCCAAGCCGGCCTGCTTTGGCCTCCTCCACCGACTGGGCCATGGCCCATGGTGAGCAGCGCCCAGCCCCTCTTCTGTGCATGTTGGGACAGCTAGTTTCGGCCCATGTATTTTTTTCCATGCGCTGCGAATTTTGTCATTTAACCAGAGACTGCCTGTTTTACAGAAAACCCCTCAAATATCATACATGTAATAACTAATTAATCGTGCATCGGAATTAAACAAACTTTATATGTAAAATGCTTAGAATTTTGTGTAGATTAATAATATGCCATTTTCACCCATGTTTAGAATGTTTAAATTGTTGTTTGCATTAATTTGCTTATATGCCATGCTAAAATGATTTATTTCATAACTAATTAACCGTAGCTCCATTTTAAATAAACTTTACATGTAAATGGGGTGGAAAAATGCCTAGTTTAACATGGTCCACTTTATTTTCCTGTTTAAAAAACTTAAAATATGGTTTAGGGCAGAACAGTACCGAATCTAAAATATGCACATGGGGATTTTCCGGAATTGTTGTTTGTTGTTCCGGCCTCATTTAAACTTGCCTAGATAGGTAGTTTTCTTGTGCTTCACCCCTTGCCATGTTTAATAACATTTAATGTTGTTGGGTACATAACCGAGATCAAACTAAATAATTGCATGTGGTGTTTCGTCAATATGCAACTCGTTTCATATTGAGCTCCACTTAATTTGTAGTATTGTTTGTCGCACTTTGCCATGCCATGCCTCATTAAACCGGACATGCATCATATTTGTTTGTGCATCAAGCCATGATTATGCTTGTGTGTTTACCATGTTGTTTGCTTCTTTCCGAGTTGCCTTCGGTTTCGTTCCGGAGTTGTGAGGATTCGTTCGACCACGTCCGCTTGTCTTCTTCATGGACTCGTTCTTCTTCCTAGCGGGATTTCAGGAAAGATGACCGCTACCCTGGATCTCACTACTATCATTGCTATGCTAGTTGCTTCGTTCTATCGCTATGTTGCGTTACCTATCATTTGCTCTTCAAGCCTCCCAAATTGCCATGAACCTCTAACCTTTGACACCCTTCCTAGCAAACCATTGTTTGGCTATGTTACCGCTTTGCTCAGCCCTTCTTATAGCGTTGTTAGTTCCAGGTGAAGTTGAAGATTGCTCCATGGTGAACAGGATTATGTTGGGATATCACAATATCTCTTATTTAATTAATGCATCTATATACTTGGTAAAGGGTGGAAGACTCGGCCTTATGCCTGGTGTTTTGTTCCACTCTTGCCGCCCTAGTTTCCGTCATACCGGTGTTATGTTCCCGGATTTTGCGTTCCTTACGCGGTTGGGTGATTTATGGGACCCCCTTGACAGTTCGCTTTGAATAAAACTCCTCCAGCAAGGCCCAACCTTGGTTTTACCATTTGCCTCACCTAGCCCTTTTTCCCTTGGGTTTCCGGAGCCCGAGGGTCATCTTTATTTTAGCCCCCCCGGGCCAGTGCTCCTTCGAGTGTTGGTCCGAAACGGGTAAACTGCGGGCCACCTCGGGGCTACTCGAGGGCTGGTTATACTCGTAGGCTGACCTATCCGGTGTGCCCTGAGAACGAGATATGTGCAGCTCCTATCGGGATTTGTCGGTGCATTGGGCGGTCTTGCTGGTCTTGTTTTACCATTGTCGAAATGTCTTGTAAACCCGGATTCCGAGTCTGATCGGGTCTTCCTAGGAGAAGGTATATCCTTCGTTGATCGTGAGAGCTTATCATGGGCTAAGTTGGGACACCCCTGCATGGTATAATCTTTGGAAAGCCGTGCCTGCGGTTATAGGAAGATGGGAATTTGTTAATGTCCAGTTGTAGATAACTTGACACCAGATCCGAATTAAAACGCATCAACCGCGTGTGTAGCCGTGATGGTCTCTTTTCGGCGGAGTCCAGGAAGTGAACACGGTCTTTGGGTTATGCTTGACGTAAGTAGGAGTTCAGGATCACTTCTTGACCATTACTAGTTGACGACTGTTCCGCTTGCTCTCTTCTCGCTCTTATTTACGTATGTTAGCCACCATATATTCTTAGTCGCTGCTGCAGCCTCACCACTTTACCCCTTCCTTTTCCTCTAAGCTTTGCTAGTCTTGATACCCATGGTAATGGGATTGCTGAGTCCTCGTGGCTCACAGATTACTACAACAACAGTTGCAGGTACAGGTTATGCGATGATCATGACGCGAGAGCGATGTTTGCTTGTTTTGGAGTTCTTCTTCTGCTTCTTCTTCGATCAGGAGATAGGTTCCAGGTCGGCAGCCTGGGCTAGCAGGGTGGATGTCGTTTGAGCTTCTGTTTGTGTTTCATCCGTAGTCGGATGTTGCTCTTATGTATGATGTATTGTTGTATTCGTGTGGCATTGTATGCCTCTTGTATGTATCCCCATCTATTATGTAATGTTGATGTAATGATATCCACCTTGCAAAAGCGTTTCAATATGCGGTTCTATCCTTGGTGGGACCTTCGAGTCTCTTTAGGATAGTATCGCATATTGGGCGTGACAGCATATGACCTCTCCAAATTCCTCGCAACTATACTCTGTTCAAAGGTACACATGTCCGCTGCTGAATCACTAAGTTCTCATCAACTTAACTCATTTGCAGCATTCCTCTAAGAAAAGTTGCACACTTCTTCAGAAACTTCAGTTGTTCATATTCCTCAGCTGAAGAAAATGGCTGACGGTAAGAAGCCATAGAAGGGTGGAAAGAGGCCTGAGGTCAATACTACTTTTGAAATCCCCGATGACATACACAATGATTATTGCACTCCTGATGAGGCCAAATTTGGCAAGGAGGACAAAAATCAGCGCAAGGTGTGCATACAAAGGATAGAAAGGAGATGGGCACGGGAATGGAGGGAGTACAGATATGTTACTCCCAAGTATATGAAGAAATTAGCTCTCAACCCTCCATGCCCAAGACCTCCGTTGAGACCTGGCCAATTGGCAGACCCCACCTGCCTCAAGCGCGGTGAGGATTATCCTAATGAATGGGCAAAGCGCCAGGCCAAACTATCCAAACAGGCTCGAGAAGCAGTAAGGAAATTTAATGAAGACTCTGCTGCTGCCGCTTCTACCACTGAGGCATCTGAAAGCAAGCCACAGAAGGCCATGCCTAAGAAGCTGCTTTCAAGCCAAGTGCTTCTCCGTCAATGCCCTCACGGCCCAGCTCCTCAGCAATGCCCTCATGGCCAGATTCTTCAATGCCCTCACGGCCAATTCCTCAACCTGCTCCTCCTTCAAAGTCTTCAGTTCCTCCGACAAAGTCCTCAGCTGCTCCAACCATATCCTCTGCACTTGTGCATCTCGCCACGTGTCAAAGTACTACAGGCTTCTCAATTGCCTCAGGAGCATCTGCAAGTTCCTCTGCTGCACCAAATTCTTCAACTGGCCCCTCTCTGCTGAAGAAAAAGGCTACTGCTGGACGAGGTCCTCGACCAAGTCCTCACAAGAAGCAGGTCATCTTTCAAGTGCCATCTGATGATGATGAGGCTGATGATGAAGAACTCGCCAAAATCATCAGTGACAGGCAAGTCAAGGACGCTAGAGCCAAAGGCAGCAATGTGCCAATGCTACTAGATCCAAATTTGATCCTAGACTTCATTGATCTATGGCACAAGGACCCAAACACACCTTTGCCGGAGATGAACCTCACTCCTGGTCAAAGTCATGTCTTGACTTCTTTCATTGGAGAAGAAAAATGGAAGTATGACCAAGCAAGGTCAATCAAGAAAGCGCAGTACAAGAAGCAGCGCTACCTAAAGGACAACATCCTCAATCTTTTGCCTGAGCAGCTTCTTGCACTACAAGCTGAAATCAAGAAGCTCAGCGAAGAATTTGAAGCCTACAAGGCTGACTGGAAGGGCGCCAAGGTCCGTTTTGTCAACCTGACGAAGAAATTCACTTCATGTGCTTCTGCTCCTATGCACATTGAAGTCCCTCCTGCTGAAGCATCTGTTCAACCTACTAAAGAACATGCCAGCACCGCTAATGACAATCAGCCTGCTGAAGAAAATGAAAGTTCCAGGGCTGATGACTGCATTCCAGCCACTGATGAAATTGCCAGGGCATCCACTAGTGGTGCGCCTGAAGAAAATAAAGAAGTCAGGCCAACTGCATCAGTTGTGCCTGAGGAAAATGAACCAACTCCCTCTGCTCCTCCTGCACCAACACCCAGTCCGACTCCAATCCTTCCATCTGCATCAGATGTGAAGAAGACCAAGGCTGTAGAGCATGCAACTGTGAAGAAAAGGAAGGTATCAGCTTCATCAGATTCTTCAGCTCCGAAGAAGATGAAGCCTTTGACAAGCTCAATTGACAACCCAATGGATGCCATTCCAGTGTCATTGAAGCCATCAAAGGACCTTGTTCCTTTTGGTGAAGATTATGTGATTCCAAGTGAATCCGATGAAGAGAATCCTTCTGCTGCTTCGTCAGAGTAGTTGGATGAAGAAATTGAAGTGGATGCAATCCCTTCAACACCAGTTATCTCCTCGCCTATGCCTCAATTTACTGCTGAAGAGGCCGACGTTGAAGAAATGGAAGATGAGGATGTGGACATTGGCTGCACCACACCTGTGCTGAATGATGACTTTTGGGGAAGTCAGCATCCCAACTCTCCACTGTCCACTCCACTTCAAGCAGTTCCTCAGTCCCCTGCTGCTACTGAAGTACAAATGGGATCTGATGAACCTCTTGCAACCCCATCTGTCTGTGAAGAAATTCCAGCCACTAGTGCTGATGAAATTGAAAATGAAGAATTGAAGACCCAGGCTGCAACTGAAGAAGAGCCTGAAATTCCTCAGCCTAAGGAACCTGAGATTGCGATTCCTGAGGTGGTGATGCAATTGACCGATACTCCTCACCCCACGCCAAGGGATCCCTTCTCAAAGAAGCAGAAATTCAAGGCTGATGATTTCTTCGGCGAGCATGTTTTCTTCATTGAATTCAACCCATATGACTCTGCTCGTCTTAGAAGGAAGCGTTTCTGGACTGCTAGCCAGGCCAACTTCTATTCTTCACTTCTTTTCAACAAAGACAAAGTCTTCGAACACGTGCATATTCCTCACGTGGATATGGAATCCATGCCTTGCTTCTCACCAGTCCTCAGCGTCATTCACGATGTAGGCCTGCTCAACTTTTGCACTGACATTGTTGATTGGAATGAAGAGCTTATTCTTCAGTTCTACGCAACGCTGCACATCACAGGTGATGATGATGATATTAACACTTGGGTGTTGGATTGGATGACCGACAATACACATTATAAGGCACCAGCCTCTGAATTACTTCATGCCCTGCCAATCAGTCCTCCACCTGAAGGTGCTCGTTGTTTGTACCAAGAACCTGAACTCTCTGCTCATTACATGGAAGTGCTCATGAAGCCTTTGAAGATCGGTCAAGCCCCAAGGACCGAATTCCTCGTGAAGGATTTGCTGTATGTGCCCAGAACAGTCTATCACATTCTGACGAAGACTCTGAGTCCTATCAAAGGCCACAACTCATATGATGAGGACATTGTTGGCATCATGAAGAATTTTCTATTCAACATCATGCATAGCATTCCTGTCAATTATCATGATTTCTTCATGAGGACTCTGACAAATGTTGCACCATCTTCGTTTGAGCTGAAGCCTTATGCTCCTTGGATTATGAGATTCATCAGAACAAGGTCTTCACTCAACTTCAAGGATAACACTCTCAACCATGGAAGCTTCTTGCCCCCTATTGAAGTCCTCAAGCGGACATATTCCTCAGCTGCTGAAAAGGGCAAGGCACCAGCTGTCATCGATGAAGGCATTCTTCCATTGGATGGTCAGTTTCGCAAAGCTGCATCTTACTCCACCAATGATGACTCTGCCACTCATGATTCTGATGCAAATGCACCCAAGCAAAATCCTCAAGCCATTGCTACTCTTGTGATGACTGACCGAGAGCTGCTTCTTAGTCTTCACCAGAAGGTGGATCGAAACCACAAATGGGTTAAGCGTCAGTTTGGTTCTATTCTTCACAACGTGACTTCTACACATAATGCAGTGAAGAAAAACCATTACTACCTCCATGAAGTCTTCGATCGCACCTGGGCTATACTATCACGTCTCTATGATGAAGAAGATCTGAAGCAAATGGGCTTCACGGATGATTTTGACTGGTATGCTCCTCCTCCGAAGAAATACAAGAGGGTCAAGGTCCCTCCATTGGTAGCCAGTTCATATTCTTCATCACGTGACACGGAGGAGTATGAAGACTTGGACGACACTGCGGCAGGCCCTACAACGACACAAGACCCCAACAACGCTGGCGCTCCTCCATCATCATGATATTCTTCAGGGGCGTTAGTCCTCAGTTTCAACCCTTTTGGTCATTCGATGACAAAGGGGGAGAAATTTGAGTTAGTCTTCAAGCGGGTCTATCTTATGGGCATTTTTTTGCTAAGTTACAACTCTCGTTCTTCTGATGACTTTGCTGGATCGAGTTGTAATCTTAAACTCTATGGTGGCCTGATACTTTTGTTGAGTTCTTCTGCATGCTTATTCCTCATTAATATTAATGCATGCATGCTTAATTACATCAATCACCATATTTCATCATGCATTTCATTCCTCATATTATATGTCAAATGCGTGTATGAATTACGAGATATAGGGGGAGATCTGCATGATTATACTCTTCAAGTGTGCATCGCTTCAAAAGCAAATTCCTCACTATGCACATCTTCAGGTGGAGTTCTTCTATATCTTGCAATCAAATTCCTCAATATTAGTATTTACACTTCATATGTTTATCCCGGTTCAAAACTTAACCTATATTGTCATCAATCACCAAAAAGGGGGAGATTATAAGTGCATCTAGTGCCCCTTAGTGATTTTGGTGTATTGAAGACTTATAGGTTAAGGAACTGATGCATTTGTGAGTATACACAGGTCTATAAGTCTATGAGGAGTTTGATATTTACAGTGAAAGTCGACCCCTAAAAATGAAGTTCTTCGACTGAAGTCTTTGGTTTTCTGAAGACTTTCTGAAGACTTTGAAAGTGAAGAAATTAGTGTGACCTTGAAGACTTGGAATTCATTCGAGGAACATGAAGCATGAATACTTTTGTTTCCGTAGTTTTATTTTCTCTTTCTTGAGTCATAGGAAACACCGTACTGGTAAAGGGGGTCGAGGAAATACTAAGGAAAAATTTCCATGTGATGCTCAACTCAAAATCCTACACCTACCAGTCCCTTCGAGTGAAGCCATTGGAAATCGCATACAGTTCAGTCAATTTCTTCAGTAACAGAGACAATGTTCTTCTGGTTGTCGAGGAATTTGTTCTGACTGAGGAGTTAGGAATTCGCAAGTGCGGATTACCTACACAGTGAGGAACATGATAGCCTTGAGGAATTTGAGAGCCAAAATTTCGATCGTTGTTGTGCTACGCGCCAGCTGTCCCAAAATATCTACCCACCTAACGGTCATATCATTGAAGGGCATTTATGTCTTATCATGTCGGGCTGCTCCCCGCCTATAAATAGCCGCCCCCCTACAACTACTAGTTGGTTGGTTGCTTCGAGAGAAACTGACACTTGTCATTTGAGAGCAACCCATCCTCCGAGGACTTTGAGCAAAAATCATCAAGTGAGGAAAACCCAGAACCCAAATCCAAACACCTTCAAACCCAAAGTGATTGAGCATCACTGAAGAGATTGATCCTGCGTAGATCCGATGCTTGTTTCCTTTGAAGACTGTGCTTCTTCCAGATGGTTAGGCGTCAAGGTCTAGAGCATCCAAGAGGAATTGTGGATCGCCGAGTGACCGAGTTTGTGAAGGTTCGGAAGTCACCTGAAGACTTACCATGAGTGATTGGGTGAGGTCTGTGTGACTTTAGCTCAAGGAGAATACGGTGAGGACTGTGTGTCCGGGATTGTGTGTCCTTTGGTTTAAATACCTAGCCGCTCCAACCAGATGTACAACTGAGACAACAGTTGGAACTGGTCAACCAAATCATTGTCTTCACCAAGCTTACTGGTTCTATTTCCTCAACTCATTCAATTCCTCATTTCACTTGTTGTGTGCTTGTTCATATCTGTTTGAAGACTTTGACTGAAGACTTTCTCAATTTCCTTAGTTCAATTTCTTCAGTCTGTTCGTCTTCATCTTGTGTTATCCTGTGTTTACGCTTTCTGTACTTTGTGCTTGCCTTCATTTCATCATTATGACTATGCTTTTGTTCTACCATGTTTACTTCTGAGTACTTATTCCGCTGCAAGTAGTTCTTCGATTAGAAATTTCCTCACCCTGAAATTCCTCAGTGAAGAATTCATAAAAATCGCCTATTCACCCCCCCTCTAGTCGATATAACACACTTTCACATCTTGCCCACCATGGCGCCTCCGCACTTTGCTTGTTGGCCACTCACCACCTTTGGCTTCACATTGAAAGTGTTCAGCCATAGGCCGAAGTGAGTTGGGATGCGGAGAAAGGCCACGCACATGACAATAAATGCCGAGATGTTGAGGATGGAGTTCGGGGCTAAATCAAGGAAGTCTAGCCCGTAGTAAAACATTAGTCCACGGAAGAATGGGTGGAGGGGGAATCCCAGCCTGCGGACGAAGTGGGAGAGGAACACAACCCTTTCCTGGGGCTCCGATGTAGGGATGACCTTCCCCTTGGCCGGAAGCCGATGTGTGATGTCCTTAGACAAGTATCCGGCCTCCCGGAGCTTCTTGATGTCCTCGTTCTTAATAGAGGATGCCATCCACTTGCCTCCCGCGCCGGACATGTTCGGAATGTTTTTGCGGAGAAGGCGAAATCTTGGGCGTTGGAGCTAGAGAATGGATAAGCATAGGAAGGAGAAGGCACGGGTGAAAGAGGGAAATCCTTATCCCTTTATAAAGGCAGTAAGATCATGTGCCTCCCCACATGCCCTAAAACTCGCTTATTCCCCAAGCGACGTGCTAATGGCGCGGTTGGGTTACCCACGCCCGTATTGATGAGAATCCCGTCATAAGGGGACACGATCTCTGCTTTGACAAGACGTGCCAATAAAACCGCCTCGTGAAACATGTAGTGGCAGGCTGATAAAATCGTTCGAATAATAGCCGGGCCGCGACGTGATGTCACGTTATGAAGAAACTGTGAGCAGATTAGATTCGTGAAATATTATACTCTCTACGGTGGTATGTGGAATTTGTTTTGCAGAGCCGGACATGATTCTTGTGTTCAAGATCTACTTTGGAGTATTCGGAGAAGGAACCCGCCTTGCAATGTCGAAGACAATCTGCGTGCCGGACTCATCATCATTGAAGCCTGGTTCAGGGGCTACTGAGGGAGTCCTGGATTGGGGGGTCCTTGGACAGCCGGACTATATACTTTAGCCGGACTGTTGGACTATGAAGATACAAGATAGAAGACTTCGTCCCGTGTCCGGGTGGGACACTCCTTTGTGTGGAAGGCAAGCTTGGCAATTCGGATATGTAGATTTCCTTCTTTGTAACCGACTCTATGTAACCCTAGCCCCCTCCAGTTTCTATATAAACCGGAGGGTTTAGTCCGTAGGACAAGAACAATCATAATCATAGGCTAGCTTCTTGGGTTAGCCTCTACGATCTCGTGGTAGATCAACTCTTGTAATACTCATATCATCAAGATCAATCAAGCAGGAAGTAGGGTATTACCTCCATAGAGAAGGTCTGAACCTGGGTAAACATCGTGTCCCCCGCCTCCTGTTACCATTAGACTTAGACGCACAGTTTGGGACCCCCTACCCGAGATCTGCCGGTTTTGACACTGACAACGGGCGAGTTGAAGCAGGTCGCGGTGACATGCCGCGTTGTGTGGCGGTAGCGAAGAGCCATGGCGCTCCAGGCGATGCCGAGGCGGAGACCGACTCCGTGGCCTTATCCACTTCCCGTCATGGCCCCGTAATATATTTTTTCTTTTATCTCCTCTGTTCCGTAGTACTAGTCCATGGATATCCTCTGCTAGTCTGGTTTGCTTTTGATCGACACGTAGCACACACATGGATCTCTCTTCTGCGGGGTCTGGCCGCCGTTGTTGCCTCACCCGTACACATAGTAGTGGGTATCAAAACACTATAGCATGATGTAATGAGTAGTAACTGAAGCACTAGTTGTTGATCCGATGTGCTATTTCACTCAAGCAAAAAAGATTCTTGCTGCCACAGGGCTTAACGCCTGTGATAATTGATGGCTATGTTCGGTTGCTATGATCGGACACAACAACGTGCGGGTGCAGCGGCACCGTATGACAACTTGTAGTATGAATCGATCTCCGATGGAAAAAATACTGATGACGGCGGCGCACGAACGAAACCCTAATTTCTATTGACCTTAATTTCTTATATGTTGGGTTATCCTGCGCGAGTGCTCTGTGCCGTCTCTCCTTCATCTGTCCAATTGCGAGCCTTTCCATCCCTAAGAGAGATCCCTCCAAGAACTCAACACGACCGTGCGCAAGCCCCACGATGGACGCCAACTGTCGTGGAATTGTCACGGTAGATGTCCTAGTGCGTGGACTTAGTCGTGAGGCCAACGCATCTATGCGGCAGTTTGAGAGGGGTTGATCGGGACGAGAGACGCAATACACAAGACAAGGATTTAGACAGCTTTGGGCCCCGGGAAACATCATCCCGTAATAACCCTACATGCTGTTTGTGGCTAGGTCTCATTATGATCATGAGGGATTCGCCGGTAAGCCGGCTCTTTGTGTCTAGCCCTAGAAATTGTTTTGCTTGTCCCTCTTGGGGTGCCCTGCCCCTCCTTATAAAAGTTGGAGGGGCGGGTTACATGTGGAGTCCTATTAGGATTAGGACTAGTCTATTACAAGTGGAGTCCTAGTCTTGCTTCCTTTACATGGGAATATTCCTTATGCTTTCCTCTTAAGCCGACCTTCTGGGCCTTGGGCCTAGTCTTCTATCTGACCCGCCGTCTGGGCCATCCGTGAGTTGCCAGGCTCGTGAGTCGTCAGACCAGTGAGCCGTCAGACTCGTGAGTCGCCAGTCCTCTGGTAGGTTACCAATGAAATACCAAGTCCGACTGGGTCATTCTTCTGGCTGGGTCATACCGCAGGGTATATCCCCGACAGTTGGGCAATTGATAGAACTTCAAATAATCATGACGATATCCAGGCAATGATCATTATATAGGCATCACGTCCAAGATTAGTAGACCGACTCCTGCCTGCATCTACTACTATTACTCCACACATCAACCACTATCCAGCATGCATCTAGTGTATTAAGTTCATGGAGAAACTGAGTAATGCAATAAGGATGGTGACATGATGTAGACAAGATCTATTTATGTAGAAATAGATCCCATCTTGTTATCCTTAATAGCAATGATACATACGTGTCGTTTCCCCTTTTGTCACTAGGATAAAGCACCGTAAGATCGAACCCATCACAAAGCACCTCTTGCCATTGCAAGATAAATAGATTAAGTTGGCCAAACAAAACCCAAATATTGGAGAAGAAATACGAGGCTGTCGTGGAATTGTCACGGCAAATGTCGTAGTGTGAGGACTTAGTCGTGAGGCCAACGCATCCATGTGGTAGCTTGAGAGGGGTTGATCGGGACGAGAGGCGCGAGGCGGATCAACGCACAAGACAAGGATTTAGACAGCTTCGGGCCCCAGCGAAACATCCTCCAGTAAGAACCCTACATGTTGTTTGTTGCTAGGTCTCATTATGCTCATGAGGGAGACGCCCTAAATCTGGCTCTCCTCTCTTTGTGTCTAGCCTTAATGATTATTTTCCTGCCCTCCTTTGGGGTGCCCTGCCCCTCCTTATATATGTTGAAGGGGTGGGTTACATGACTAGTCCTAGTAGGACTAGGATTACTCTATTACAAGCGGAGTCCTAGTCTTGCTTCCCTTGTAAGGGAATATTCCCTACGCTTTTCTCTTAAGCCGGCCACTATAACATGAGCCGGCCTTCTGGGCCTTGGGCCTAGTCTTCTATCTGACCCGTCATCAGGGCCATCCGTGAGTCGCCAGGCTCGTGAATCGCCAAGTGATCGCCGGGTCCCTGATGAGACGCCAAGTCCGGACGTGTCATATTTCTGGCCGGGTCATACCGCGAGGTATATCCCCAACATTAGCCCCCAGTTTAATTTGGATTTATCCATGTTAAACTGATCCTGCAACATAATCACAAGAACAAATTTGACAGGTTGTGCTCCGGGTTAAATACTCTTGTAAGCCGGCACCTGATCGTCCTTAAGTCCTTGACATTTCCTCCTGGATGCGTGTTCATGATCTCATAGCAAATCTCCTTTAGCATATGTGTTCAAACATTACCAATGCAAAAAATCTAGGTACTTCTTCTGAAAAATCCGGGTCATTAGGCCCGCTTCATAATCAATTTGCTGACATTGGTTTCTTGTAGAGAAATATTATAAGAAATAATCCATTTGAGTCAGTTTCCAAAGCTCCGGCTTAATAAACATATTGGACTCAACATTTATCTGGTGATCCGCCGGTTTATGGATATAGAGGCTAGTGAATTATAATTGCCAAAACTGCCGACTTGTAAATATTGACAGCACCGGGTCACAACTGTAGCCCACACCAAGTTTGAAACTGTACCTCCCTTATATTCATATAACTTGTAGCCCCCAAGTGTCGTGTCATTATGAAAATGAGCAGGGACTTTGTAAATATGATCATGTAGACTTGACCAACAAGTGTAGCCCCCAAGGGCCGGCTCAGTAAGATAATACTGAGCTGGGACTTTGTATATAATTCATTGATAATAACATCATATGATGTAATCTCCACCATGGGGCTTGAACCCACGTCCATAAGGTTAAGAGCTTTGTTCTCTACCAACTCAGTAGTGGATCTTTCAACACAATGGATTAAGGCTTGTGTACCTTGAATCTTTTTACAGGAGCATTTGGTAACCCCCAAGGGCCGGCTCAGTACAATGTGATGAGTTGGGTCTTCAGTAAGTTGAGCAAAAAAAGTCTTTGCATTAGCCCCCAAGTGCCATGGTGCATGCTGGCAGTGACATGGGACTTGCATATTTAACATAATCTCAAGTTGAATAATATAGCCCTCAAGTGTCGGGTCATAAGCCTGCAGCAACTCAGGACTATTCCTTCCATTATAGAATAAATCATATCCACTGATAAAATAATAGCCATTGCGCCAAAGTGACTTCGAATACCTTATCTGTTGACAAGTAAATCCGAAGTTTAAATACTCGGCGGCTCTTGGCCGATGGCGACTTAATGCGCATTCATTGTAAGCCGGAATTTCTATAACCCGGCGGCTTATAGCCTTTGAGAAAATCCAGAACGGATAATCATTTTGAAGCATCAATTTTGATAATGAGCTTGAACTTAATCATTTATATAAGTCATATTTCTACAAATCCTGCACAAAGTTTAAACAACATATGCCCTAGCGACTTAACGTCAAAGCTAGGGCGGGTCATAATATCTCACATATAACCACTGATGTTTAAAAAGAGTCACAGATAAGCCTGTTATGAATCATAACTTTGAAACATAACTATGATAATAATATCATACCTGTGATATTAAATTTGCCTGCTGGTTTATGTGACCTGCGCAGTAAGGGTGATAACCCAATCTTTAGAAGCCGAGACTTCCAATTGTTTGATGTTTGTCATATGCCGGTGACTTATCGTTCAAAGTCAAGCCGGGTTAAATAGAAACCTCATATATATGCTTCAGACATGAACAAAAAAGGTCTCAAGACAAACCCAGAAAAATATTTTCAAAAACTTAAGTCAAACAAAGAGAGAAAAGCGAGGCTTCTGATTCGAATACGACCAGTAAACCGGACCAAAATGGGTTAAGCTATTATTCGAATATGATCAATGAAGCCCCCTAGTGGGTTTGGCATTGTGCCGATCAAGAGCGTACCGACAGCTATGCTCTCTTTGGTTCGAATACGGCCTATGTTTGAACAGGAAGGCCCCTAGTGACCTTGAGAGTTTTTTAACAACTCTGATTCGAATACGATCAAAGTCGGACCCAGAAAGGGGTTAACCTATGATTCGAATATGATCAAGAAGCCTCATTTTGGGTTTGGCATTGCGCCGATCAAGAGGGTACCGACAACTATGTTCTCTTTGGTTTGAATACGACCTATGTTTGAACAAGAAGCCCCCAGATGACCTTGAAGTTTTGGCATTGCGCCGATCAAGAGGGTACCGATAGCTATGCTCGATTAGTAGGAAGCCCCCAAGTGACCGTTGGTGCAGGGTACCTATGTTTGAACCGTGCATCATGGCAGCAAGCTCTCTTTCTCCACCTTTAATTTTTCCTGAGAACTCAACATTGCAAGAGATAATTCTTCTTGAACCAGAATTTCTAAACTGGATTTGAGAGCTTCAGAGCTTTGTGGGAGACAGTTTCCTCTTAAACCGGATTGTAAACCGGAAGCATCATTGTGGGACGGAATTTTTATGACAGCCTTTTAAATTTTCATCTATAGAGAATTAATCTCCAGGGCCTGGTTATTTTTTCCTCCAATGACCCGAAGTTCTTGAATGCATTGAAACCAGCCAATTCTGCCGAGTCATGCCATTGTAGCCCCCGAGTCTCAAGACGACTTGAGGAGTTGGCCTGAGATTCTCCATATTTGACCATAGCAGAAGGTGTATATCATTGGCCTTGATAGCGCGATGTGAATCTACAAAATGTTGAAATGACTGTGACAGGTTATAAATGATCCCGTACGAGCTATGTCAGCAACTCGGCCAATTGGTCCTTCCAACTGGCTGTTTGAAGTTAACCAAACAGTAGTTGCGGCGGCTTGTCCGCATACCCATTGAACCATCCAGCGCAGACGGTGGCTGATGATACATGATAATTTTGCCTCCATTTTGTTGGAAGGAAATTGGGCTACCCAAGCAGTGACTTGCTCATACTCAATAAACAACTCATTCAGACAGGTGTGGCCCGGTTTGTTGATGTAGACTAGGTCGCAAGAGATAGACGGTAGATACGACC
Organism: Triticum aestivum; assembly: GCF_018294505.1. Classification (NCBI taxonomy): domain Eukaryota; kingdom Viridiplantae; phylum Streptophyta; class Magnoliopsida; order Poales; family Poaceae; genus Triticum; species Triticum aestivum. The sequence goes on along the minus strand of NC_057795.1, from coordinate 385,355,591 downwards.
GTAGCATCAGAGGCGGTACAGATAAGTGAGTTGGTCATGGCGCTGTAAGCCGGCACAGACGGGCGAGTGCATCGCAGGCGCGGTGAGCCGCACGGACGGGCGAGTCAAAAACATCGCAAGCTAGAGTAATTGCTCTTTTTAAAAGAAAACAATATATAATATATAAAAATATACTGGATAGATTTCACCTGATATGTCAGGCCAGAAATTATCTAGCACGGAGTTGATGATCACTATGGTGAAGCTGAAATCAATCATGGGCGAGTCGACCATAGTAGCAGACAGATTAGTCGGCAGCGGTGTTGTAAGCCGGTGTGAACGGGCGAGTCAACCGCAAGCGCGATAAATCGCGCAGGTGGGTGAACTGGCCGCATGGGCGGACAGGTGAGTCGTCTGTGGCGTTAGAAGGCGGCGTAGACGGGTGAGTCGGCCGACGCGTTGATGTAAATTAGGCTGTAGAAGCGACGGTTTGCACATATGTTCGTCGAGTATTATGGCACGGTCAGATGCTGGCGCATAATAATGATAGCACGAGCTATGCATCCATGACACGGTCATCGCTTTTGTGATGAACAATTATCCTGCATCAAAAAATATCGCAAACGAGAGTAATTGTTCTTTCACAAAAAATAATGTGTAACAAGAAAATAAACTTAGATGAATATCACCTGACAAGTTAGCGTAGTAGAGGTAAGCGAAGCAGAGCGAGGCCGAGGAGAATGACTCAACTTGCGACGACTTCTGCGGGGGCCCCGACGACTCGGAGCGTGGCCACGACGGCGACAGTGGAAGGCCAGCGGCTCGGAAGTAGGGGATCAAACCCACGGCTGCCCTCAGACGGCGACTTGGCAAGGCGGTGGCTCAAGGTGAAGCAGCTTACAATAGTGGCTCAACAGGGTGACTTTAGCAGAGGAGCGAGCCGGCAGTAGACCTTGGACAGCGGCGGCTTACGGGGCAAAGCAGACCCATCAACAGCTTTAGACAGGTTGTTGGGACGGCGGCTTTAGAGTAGGCGAGACAGAATAGAGCAAGGCAGAGGCGATGACTCTATGGGGGTGGGTTGTTCGGCCGGCTCAAGGTAGGCGGGGCGAGCAAAGCAGGGCCGTCTTGGCGGCGAGTGAAAGTGCAGCGGCGGCGGGACCAGGTGTAGCGGCCCGGAGGTGAAATGACGAGGTGGACCGGAAAACACGAGATGCCTGCTGTAGCACCATAAGTTTCTCCAATGCCAGTTGGTACCACGACAACTGAATCTCTGAAGGTTCAGTTGAAAGCTTTTCTCCGATGGTAGATCTTGTTGGAATATTAGGCAAGTTCATGATTAATTCCGGTAAATAATTCATGACTAGAAGAGATACTAGCATGCAAAAATCTAGCAAACTAGAAGAATAGCAAGACATGCATAACAACATCAAGCACGTAACAATAGCTGTAGAAACAGACATGAACAAAGGATGTTGGACGTACTGATCGTTAGCTATTATGGGTACCCTTGTCGACCTACGAGGTTCGACAGTAACTTGATCTGAAGCTTCATGATCATCATCATTAGGTTCCTCTTCAACTGGCAAAGGTGCCACAGAAACATCTTTCTGTGCTGTGCTACTCTCTGGTTGAAGTAAAGGTTCAACAACCTCATGAAGTTCTATCTTCCTCCCACTCAATTCTTTCAAGAGAAACTCTTTCTCGAGAAAGGACCCGTTCTTAGCGACAAACACTTTGCCCTCAGATCTAAGATAGAAGGTATACCCAACCGTCTCTTTTGGGTATCCTATGAAGACACATTTGTCCGCTTTGGGTTCGAGTTTTTTCGGCTGAAGCCTTTTGACATAAGCATCGTAGCCCCAAACCTTAAGAAACGACAACTTAGGTTTCTTGCCAAACCACAGTTCATACAGTGTCATCTCCACATACTTAGATGGTGCCCTATTTAAAGTGAATGTATTTGTCTCTAATGCATAACCCCAAAATGATAGTGGTAGATCGACAAGAGACATCATCAAACACACCATATCTAATAAGGTAGGATTACGAAGTTCGGACACACCATTATGTTGTGGTGTTCCAGGTGGCGTCAACTGTGAAACAATTCCACATTGTCTTAAGTGATTGCCAAACTCATAACTCAGATTTTGTCCCCTTTGATCGGATCATAGGAATTTAATCTTCTTGTTACGATGTTTCTCAACTTCACTCTGAAATTGCTTGAACCTTTCAAACGTTTCAGACTTATGCTTCATTAAGTAGACATACCCATATCTACTCAAATTATTGGTGAAGGTGAGCGAATAAGGATATCCACCGCGCGCGTCAACACTCATCGGACCACACACAGCAGTATGTATGATTTCCAACAAGTCACTTGCTCGTTCCATTGTTTCGGAAAACGGTGTTTCAGTCATCTTGCCAATGAGGCATGGTTCATATGTGTCAAGTGATTCAAAATCAAGTGACTCCAAAAGTCCATCAGCATGGAGTTTCTTCGTGCAATTTACACCAATATGACCTAAGCGGCAGTGCCACAAGAAAGTGGTAATATCATTATCAACTCTACATCTTTTGGCATCAATGTTATGAACATGTGTATCACTACGATCGAGATTCAATAAACCATTCACATTGGGTGCATGACCATAGAAGGTATTATTCATGTAAACAGAATAACCATTATTCTTTGACTTAAATGAATAACCGTATTGCAATAAACACGATCTAATCATGTTCATGCTCAACACAGATACCAAATAAGATTTATCTAGGTTCAACACCAATCTCAAAGGTAGAGGGAGCGTGCGATGGTGATCACATCAACCTTGGAAACACTTCCAACACACATCATCACCTCGCCCTTAGCTAGTCTCCATTTATTCCACAACTTTTGTTTCGAGTAACCAATATTAGCAACTAAACCGGTATCTAATACCCAGGTGCTACTAGAAGTACTAGTAAGGTACACATCAATAACATGTATATCAAATACACTTTTGTTGAAGTTGCTAGCCTTCTTATCTATTGGGGCAGTTCAGCGAAGTGACCGTTCCCCTTACAGTAGAAGCACTTAGTCTCGGGTTTGGGTTCAACCTTGGGTTTCTTCACTGGAGCGGAAATTAGCTTGCCATTCATGAAGTTTCCTATCTTGCCCCTGACCTTCTTGAAACCAGTGGTCTTGTTAATCATCAACACTTGATGCTCCCTCTTGATTTCTACCTGCGCGGCCTTAAGCACCATGAATAGCTCCGGTATCATCTCCATACCTTGCATGTTATAGTTCATCAAGAAGCTCTAGTAACTTGGTGACAGTGACTGGATAACTCTGTCAATCACTATCTTATCTGGAAGATTAACTCCCACTAGATTCAAGCGATTATAGCACCCAGATATTCTGAGCATGTTCACGGCTGAGCTATTCTCCTCCATCTTGTAGGCAAAGAACTTGTCAAAGGTCTCATACCTCTCAACACGAGCATGATCCTGAAATACCAATTTCAACTCTTAGAACATCTCATATGTTCCATGGTGTTCAAAACGCCTTTGGAGCGTCGATTCTTACCCGTAAAGCATGGCGGACTAAACTATCAAGTACTCATTAGAACATGTCTGCCCGAAGTTCACATTTCACAACATCCACAGACGACGCTAGAGTTGGCACACCAAGCGGTGCATCAAGGACATAAGCCTTCTATGTGCAGTAGTGAGGACAATCCTCAGACTACGGCCCTAGTCCGCATAATTTCTTACAATATCTTTCAAGTTAGTCTTTCTCTAGGAATGTATTAAAATGGGGAGTTACTGCACGAGCTATTGATCTACAACATAATTTGCAAAGACAACTTAAACTATTGTTCATGATAATGAGTTCAATTAATCATATTACTTAAGAACTCCCACTCAAATCAACATCCCTCCGGTTGTCCGAGTGTAACACGATCCAAATTCGCCAACCCAAGTCCGATCATCACATTAGATGAGGTGGTTTCAATGGTGAACATATCCATGTTGATCATATCTACTATATGACTCGTGGTTGACCTTTTGGTTTCTTGAGTTCCGAGGCCATGTCTGTAAATGCTAGGCTCGTCAAGTTTAACCCAAGTGTTCTGCATGTGCAAACTAGTTTGCACCCATTGTATGTGAACGTAGATTCTATCACACCCGATCATCACGTGGTGCTTCGAAACAATGAACTTTCGCAATGGTGCACACTCGGGGAGAACACAATTTTATCTTGAAATTTTAGTGAGGGATCACCTTATAATGCTACCATTGTCCTGAGCAAAATAAGATGCATAAAAAGGATTAACATCTCATGCAAATCACAAGTGACATGATATAGCCATCAACTTGTGCTTTTGATCTCCATCTACAAAGCACCGGCATGATCTCCATCGTCACCGGCATGACACCATGATCTCCATCATCATGATCTCCATCATCGTGCCACCATCGGGGTTGTCACGCCAACATGATTCTACTACTACTGCTACTGCTTAGAGATAAAGTAAAGCATTACATAGCGCTTAATGATTGACACGCATGTCATACAATAATTGAAGACAACCCTATGGCTCCTGCCGGTTTCCGTATGCATCGACATGAAAGTCGTTATAAACTATTATGAAAGTGCAACTATCCCTGGGTGGTTTTGGTAACTGTCGTGGAATTGTCACGTCAGATGTCCTCGTGAAAGGACTTAGTTGTGGAGCCATCGCAACTAGGAAGCTTGAAGGGGTTAATCGGGACAAAGGACACGAGAGGTTTTATACTAGTTCGGCCCCTTACGGTGAAGGTCAGGCCTACGTCTAGTTGGGTTGGTATTGATGTTTCGATGACCAGGGAGCGAGATACGCTATGCCTGGCTTTCGATGAGTTGTTTTTTGCCCTAAGCTGCCAGCGGGTCGTCCCCTTATATACACGGGTCGACGCCCTGCGGCTTAGAGAGTCCCAGACGGCTTATAAACAATATCCGGCTCGGTGACTAGTTAAATCTACCTTATGATACAAGTAATATTATTACATCGGTTTATTACAACGGGCCATAAGTCGCCTGCGGGCCTTAAGCTCTTTATGAACCGCCATCTTCATACTTTGGTCTTGGGCTTCTCTCTAGTGAGTCCTCTTTGCGTAACCCGGCCCCTCCTGGGCGACTTACACAAATAGTTACATCCCCAACATTAGGCCCCAGATTGATTTGAACCTGTTCATGTCAATCTTAAAATACCTTATGGACTATCTTGCAGTCCTTTGTCTTGAATGAAGAATTTTAACCCGCCATGACGTCATCATCTGGATCCGGGTTAAATCATCATGACGTCATCTTCAATAAAAATTAATTTTTACTCCGTCGTATCTTGAACGGATCTTTGTCTTTACTGACCATCCCGAGAATCGAGGTGCCAGAGCCGCTGGATAATAAATGTTATCTCCTCGTCTTTCGCGCCCTCTCGGTCAGTCTACCCTTATAAATAGGGCGACCTAGGTCTTTTCCCCAGTCATCTTCTTCCTCTCCTCTCTTCCACTCGAGCTCCGCCGCTGTCGCCATCGACTCCCTCATCTTCATCGACTCAGGCCGCTGCATCGACCTGACCTTGACCAGAGATCGACGGCGAACCTCCGCAGCTCGTCCGCATCTGTGAGTTCCTTTCATTCCCTTTCTCAGCTCTGCATTAGGTCCTTATCGAGTTCATCGGTGTTCATCACTGGCCGACACCAGACCCTCGCTAGTTCCTTCCAATGCCCTGTTTAGATCGTGAAAACCACGTAGAACTGCTGCGGTGTTTGTTTGTGTTGATCTTGCATAAAAATAGATCTCCTTTCCCTTGTTCAAGAACCCTCTTCGAGCACATGAACTTCTCTGCCTCGTTTTAGGTATAGAAAGTTTCCTTTCAGAGCAATATTTTGATCCAGAGTAATAACTGTTATCTCTGAAACTTACTTTTATCACCCGGAAAACCTCTTCTGGTAAATGCTCAGAAATACAACCGTCAAGGTATTCGGCTTAAATGACACAGAACTTTAATTGCTCCTCATGACCCGAAAAAATTGTGAACTGCACTTGATACTTGTAGCGGCTTAAGTATTGTTGCACAGTCATCCTTACATCATTAGGCCCCTTATTAAGCCGCCACTTTGAATGATTAGAATCTTTCTCCCGGGTTAAAATTGAACCGGATCTTCTTGTTTTTCCATAGGCCAATCACCGTGATGGCTCCTAAGGCTACCAAGGCCCCTGTAACTTGCAATTGGGTTCCATCCATAGTTACCAATAGCAAACTAGCTGAATTTGTGAAGTCTAGGCATCTGCCAAAAAAGGACGTCATATCGTACCTTGCCCCTGACCCGTCTGAAGAAAAGCCTCACCCCAAAGCAGGGGAAGTGATAATTTTTATGGATCATATGAGCCGTGGATTTGCTCCTCCCGGCTCAAAATTCTTCAGAGAGGTTTTAAATTTCTTTGACCTTAGACCTCAAGACATCGGACCCAGTTCCGTGTCAAATATTTGCAATTTTCAAGTCTTCTGCGAGGTGTACCTGGGAGAGGAGCCAAGTATGCTTTTGTTCAGGGAACTTTTTTATATGAACCGGCAAAATGAACGTGCCAACGGGCCCAGTCTTGAGCTTGGCGGCATCTCAATCCAGCGACGGAGAGATTGTCTTTTCCCTTATGCTGCGCTACCGAGTCACCCCAAATCTTGGAACCAGACATGGTTCTACTATCAGGACACTTCTCCGGCTGATGAAAAACCTCTGCCCGGCTTTTGCACCTTGCTCCTTGAGTCTAATCATCCTCTACCAAACAAGCTTAGAACCCTTGAACGGGTGCCTCTTAACTCCACCATCAAGAAGATTAAAGCTCTATTGGGAAATGGTTTAAACGGCATCGATCTGGTCTAAGTCTGGGTCACTTGGCGTATACTTCCATTAAGCCGCCGTCCCGGCTTAATGTGTACTTATACTGGAGAAAAGAATGATCCGCTACGCCATAGCCCTGATGACTTACCAGATGATGTGGTGGATGCTACAACCCAGTCACTGCTGAAGGAGGGCACTGTGACGAGCAACGCCTTCGGCTTACTTCCATTTTGCAAGAATAACCCAGCCCCTGCGGTAAGTTATCAATCGTAACAAATGTTTGCGGATATATTATACCTTTCTTGATACTCATAATTCTTTAACTTTTTCCACAGGCCGGTGATGACTTCTGGAAGGTCAAATATGACCATGAAGCTGCCAAACAGGCCAGGACGACCAAGAAAGCTGAGAGGAAAGCCGCCAAGGTAGAAACCTCAAAGAAGAAGAAACCCAGCGCCTCCGACTTACTCAGATTGGAGGATAGCTCTTCGGATGAGGAAGAGGTAATCTTTAAATTTTCTAAGTCCCTTCTTATCACCTGTCTGACATTTTATCCCTTCAGGAGGATACGGGGAACAGTTAAGAAGCCAATGAAGAGGTAACTATAATCTCCTCTGACTCAGAGCCTTTGCCAAAGCAAAAGATCCGAAGGGTGACCCGGAAAGTAAGATTTTCACATGCACTTGCTTATCAAGATCCTCAATTTCTTTTGAAGCAACAACAGCTTGAGAACCGGAGGCAGACCCGAAACAACAAGGATGCAGAACTTTCCTCCGGCTTACCTGACGTGACTAGGAAACGTCGGACTGAGGTCATCTCTGACTTACGTTTTGTTTTACCTTTAGCGGGCTTAATCCGTCATCCTCTTAATTCGTCCGACTCCAATTATCAGGATACTTCTCCTTCTTCCGGTGAATCCATGCAGTCAAACATGCCGACTTTCAAAATTGCTCCCGGGTAATGTAACCTTATGCACTTTTACTTTACCTATACTTGCATATTCATCCTTCTACTTTTGTTAACAGCATGCAAGTGAAGCCCAGTAAACGGGCAAAGAAGAATAAGCCATCCGAAGAACCGGTTGTAGCTAACCCGGTGATTAATACATCTGCTCCAGACAGCTCTGCCCATCAGCCACCGCCAGACCTGGCTTTTGATATTCCAATACCAACTTCTGATCCACCTGCTGAAGATACACTCCACACAAGTGACCCGGAAACTCCTAGCCCGGTCAAAACAAATGAACCAGAAGTTGAGATTGTGAAGTCTCAGTTTGTTGAACCAGGATGGCCTACCGTCCTTGCCAAATGTAGTGCCAAGGAAGAATTTGCCCAACACCGACAGGCCAAGCAGGACATTACTGATTATATGCACTTAAGCATTGGTGATATAGTCTCGGGCTATCTGAATCAAGTGCATAATAGCCGTGACCTGGAAATTGACATCGTGAAACAAATACAACACAAATCTGAGGTATTACTTATACTATTTACCTAAATCTTACATACTGTACCAGCCCCCAAGTCTATTGCTTATTTGAACAAATATGCTGTAGACTTTAGAAATCTGTTGTACCTGTTAACTTATCCGGCTCAAGAAGAATTAAATTAACCCGGTTATAACCTAAGGCTTTTTAAATTTTGCAACATACATTAGCCCCAAGTGTCAAGTATCTTTACTTGTAAGGTGCTTGAGACTTTAATATATGTGACCCGGTAATATAAGGTAAAAATTCTTCAGCATAGATTAGCCCCCAAGTGTCAAGTATCTTTACTCGTAAGGTGCTTGAAACTCTAATGTTACCTAATAACCAAAACTTGGTGTTAATGCAGGCCGCCATAAGTCAATTTGAATCAGAGCTTGCGGTCCTGAAGAGTCGTCTGAAAACTCAAGAAATTGAGACACAGAAGGCTAACTCCAAATTTGAATTCAGTGTCTCTGAAAATGAGAAACTAAAGAAGACATTTGAGTCGGAGAAGAAAACTTGGGCTGATGAAAAGGCCTCCCTGGTGACTCGGGCCGAAACAGCCGAAGCATCTCTTGCAGAAGCAACAACCGAGCTAACCGACTTAAAACAACAAATATCTCAAATGGTCTCAGCCATCTTCGGTAAGTTATTGTGAAACAGATTTAAACATTGTAGCCTTATAATGAATATTGCATTAATTACCTCTGACTGATGGTTATGTTTATGCACTTACAGGCTCCAGGAGTACCAATCTGAAGCAAAACATGCAGATCAAGCTCAAAGCTATTTACACCTTAGTGGAACAGCTGTACTCCGGGTCACAATGCGCCTTGGCCGTTGTAGCTTTATCAACTCCACATCCCCACCTTCTGCAAGATGTATTGAAGAGCCTTGCTTTTCTTCCTCAGCGGATCCAAGACTTAAGGCGGGCGTCCTCAAGAGCCGGAGCCATAGCCGCACTGAGCCGGGCCAAAGCATGGCTCCGAGAACTAGACCCAGCCGACCTTGCCCTTGGATACCCAAGTCTGAAGGAGGACGGCACTGCCTTTGACGATCATGACTTCAACACCTGTGTCAAAGCCATACGTCCCATGGCAACCCTTATTGGAAACGGCACAGATCTTAGCAAGTATGCACCGGCTTATGAGAGTGAAAACCGGAGAATCCCAAACGCTCCATATGATCAAATCAGTCTGATCCCTCCAATTCGTAAGCATACTTTTGCTCCTGAAGTAGACCCGACCAGTTTAATAGATGATGAAGCTGAATTTGAAGCTTTGAGCGGCATTGATTGGGCCTCATCAACTTTCCAGGAAAAAACAGCCGATGGAGAAGCGGAGAAGGATAACCCAGAGCCCTCAAGCCCGCCGAAGGAGTAAATCGCCAGGTGTTTGGCCAAAAAACAATGCTTCATCAATTCAGACTCGGGGAGTCTTGTAATAGGGTAGAAATAACTCCCAATGCTCATCATGCCTTCGTGCATGCTCTTACCACTTAACACTTTCCGTAAGCCGCCGTGGCTGCATATTTCTGGCCTTATTTCTTTGGCGTTTTAAATGCTGCTCGCCTTATTCTGCACAGAAAGTATGGATAACCCGGACACAAACCAACCGTCTGATATACAGGCTGGTTTATGATCATATTGTGTTAAACCTAAGCATAATAGCATACCTGCGATCCTTGGATAATCTTCCCGGCTCATATGACGTTCACCCGACACTTAATGACCTGGGGCGATGAATATTAAACCGGCAAGACAAAAAACATCTCATAATGCTTTCCACCAGGTTTCACGATAATTAAAATACTTTACAGGTTTCTAATTCGTATACGATCAGTAAACCGTTCCAAAGGGCTTAAGCTAAGATTCAGATACGATCATATAGCCCCCAGTGGCTTGGCGATGCCGATAAAGTGGGTATCGACGGCTATGTTCTCTTTGGTTCAAATACGACCTATGTTTGAACAGGAAGCCCCCAAGTGACCATAAGATTTGTTTAATGACGCTGATTCGTATACGATCCATGTCAGACCTAAAGGGGTTAAGCTGTGATTCAGATATGATCAGGAAGCCCCCAAGTAGGCTTGGCAAGTATGCCGATCAAGTGGGTATCGACAGCTATGTTCTCTTTGGTTTGGATACGACCTATGTTTGAACAGGAAGCTCCCAAATGAGCATGGCTAGATTCAGATATGATCATAAGCCGGACCAAAGGTAAAGCCGGATTCAGATATGATCCGGTCCCTATTGGTTGTTTCCACCACCTGTCAAAAAGACATATACACTTTTTTGAGGGTGAAAAAAGGACAGAGGTCCTGCTTTATTACTTTATATAATATGTACATTGTGAAAAAATATATACATCTAAAGAGCCGGTGGCTTAAGTATAATAAGGCCGAATATGGGCTATATTCCACGGCCGGCGGGTCTCCTCCTCCGATTTACCTGAGTCTTTGTGCTCTCGAATATCAATGAGGTAGTATGACCCGTTGTGCAAATTCTTGCTGACCACAAAGGGTCCTTCCCACGGAGGGGATAGCTTGTGCATATCAGACTGATCCTGGATGAGCCGGAGCACTAAATCGCCTTCCTGAAATGTTCTGCTTTTAACCCGGCGGCTGTGATAGCAACGAAGGTCTTGCTAGTAAATCGCCGAGCAGGCTATTGCCAAGTCTCGCTCCTCATCCAACAAGTCCAGAGCCTCCTGTCGAGCCTTCTCGTTATCAGCCTCAACGTAAGCCGCCACACGGGGCGAATCGTGCCAGATATCACTTGGCAGAACTGCCTCTGCTCCATAAACCATGAAAAAAGGCGTGTAACCCGTTGATCTGTTAGGCGTAGTGTTGATGCTCCACAACACAGAGGGCAACTCTTCCACCCAACAACCTGGAGTCCGCTATAAAGGGACCAAAAGCCATGGTTTGATACCCCTTAAAATCTCCTGATTAGCTCTTTCTGCTTGACCATTGGATTGAGGATGAGCAACAGCCGAAACATCAAGCCGGATATGTTCCCATTGACAGAACTCCTCCATCGCACCCTTGGAGAGATTAGTGTCATTATCAGTTATGATGCTATGTGGAAAACCAAAACGAAAGATCACCTTTTTGATGAACTGAACTGCTGTGGCCGCATCACACTGACTGACCGGCTCTGCCTCAATCCACTTTGTAAATTTATCCACTGCCACCAGGAGGTGTGTCGTTTTATCCTTAGACCTTTTAAAAGGTCCCACCTTGTCAAGCCCCCAGACCGCAAACGGCCAAATAATTGTAATCATTCTCAATTCCTGAGCCGGCACATGAGCTTGTCTTGAGAATTTTTGACATCCGTCACATTTGCTAACAAGATCTTCTGCATCTGCATGAGCCGTCAGCCAATAAAAACAATGACGGAAAGCCTTGGCCACCAGAGACTTTGAACCGACATGATGACCACAATCTCCTTCATGGATTTCTCGAAGTATCTCTTGACCCTCTGCAGGTGAAACACAACGCTGGAACGCCCCTGTGGCACTGAGATGATGTAACTCGCCGTTAACAATCGTCATGGATTTGGACCGCCTGACAGTTTGTCTCGCCAAGGTCTCATCCCCAGGCAGCTCTCCCCGGGTCATATAAGCAAAATATGGCAATGTCCAATCCGGGATGACGTGAAGTGCAGCCACCAACTGCGCCTCCGGGTCTGGCACTGCAAGCTCCTCCTCTGTAGGTACCTTGGCAGAAGGATTATGTAAAACGTCAAGAAAGGTGTTAGGCGGCACTAGCTTGCGCTGAGAGCCCAACCGGCTTAAAGCATCAGCCGCCTCATTCTTCCTTCTGTCAATGTGCTCCACCTGATACCCTTTGAAGTACCCAGCTACGGCATCGACTTCTCGGCGATAAGCCGCCATAAGGGGATCCTTAGAATCCCATGTGCCTGAGACCTGTTGAGCCACGAGGTCTGAGTCACCCAAGCACCTTACCCGGCTTAAATTCATCTCTTTCGCCATCCGGAGACCATGGAGCAAGGCCTCGTATTCAGCTGCATTGTTAGTACAAGGAAACATGAGCCGGAGCACATAACAAAATTTATCACCTCGAGGGGAAGTTAAGACAACTCCAGCCCCTGATCCTTCTAACTGTCTGGACCCATCAAAGTGAATAGTCCAATACGTATTGTCTGGCTTCTCCTCAGGTGCCTGCAACTCTGTCCAATCATTGATAAAATCCACCAAGGCCTGAGATTTGATGGCAGTACGGGGCATATACTTTAAACCATAAGGCCCAAGCTCAATGGCCCACTTGGCGATTCGTCCTATGGCTTCCCTGTTCTGAATGATATCTCCTAGAGGGGCTGAACTTACCACCGTTATATGATGACTTTGGAAGTACTGCTTCAGCTTCCAGTTTGCCATGAACACACCGTAAACCAGCTTCTGCCAATGTGGATACCTTTGCTTAGACTCAATGAGCACCTCGCTGATGTAGTAAACCGGCCGTTGAACCGGATGCTCCTTGCCTGCCTCCTTACGCTCCACCACGATGGCAACACTGACGGCCCGTGAGTTAGCAGGCACATATAGCAATAGCGGCTCTTTATCAATGGGATCTGCAAGAACCGGTGGCTCAGATAACTGTCTCTTTAAATCTTTAAAGGCAGTATTAGCATCATCGCTCCAGACAAAAGTGTCTGTTTTCTTCATCATCTGATACAGCGGTAAGGCCTTCTCTCCTAACCGGCTTATGAACCGACTTAAAGCAGCAACCCGTCCCGCCAGGCGCTGAACATCATTGATACATGGCGGCTTAGCCAGAGAGGTAATCGCCGTGATCTTCTCCGGATTAGCTTCAGGCCTCTATTTGACACCAGAAAGCCCAAGAGCTTGCCCGCAGGTACACCAAACACACACTTGGCCGGGTTAAGCATCATCTTGTAAACCCGGAGATTGTCAAAGGTCTCTCTCAAGTCGGATATTAAAGTTTCCTTTTCTCTGGACTTCACCACGATGTCATCCATATAAGCATGAACATTGCGCCCGATTTGATCATGCAAACAGTTCTGCACACAGCGCCAATAAGTTGCCTGGGCACTCTTGAGCCCAAACGGCATAGATACATAACAGAAGGCCCCAAACGGAGTAATAAAAGCTATCTTCTCCTGGTCCTTAACTGCCATCTTGATCTAATGATAACCAGAGTAAGCATCCAAAAAGCTCAAACGTTCACAACCCGCCGTAGCATCAATGATTTGATCAATACGGGGGAGAGCAAAGGGATCAGCCGGACAAGCCTTGTTTAAGTCCGTGTAATCCACACACATCCGCCAAGTGCCGTTCTTCTTGAGCACCAGCACCGGGTTAGCTAGCCACTCCGGATGAAAAACTTCAACAATAAACCCGGCCGCTAAGAGCCGAGCCACCTCTTCCCCAATAGTTGTCCGTCTCTCTTCGTTGAATCGTCGGAGAAACTGCCTGACTGGCTTATACTTTGGATCAATATTGAGAGTGTGCTCAGCGAGTTCCCTTGGTACACCCGGCATGTCAGAAGGTTTCCATGCAAAGATGTCCCGGTTCTCACGGATGAAGTCGATGAGCGCGCTTTCCTATTTAGGATCCAAATTGGCACTGATACTGAACTGTTTAGAGGCGTCTCCTAGGGTGAAGTCAACAAGCTTTGTCTCAGCGGCCGATTTAAATTTCAACGCTGGGTCATGCTCAGTAGTTGGTTTCTTGAGGGAGGTCATATCCATCGGGTCAACATTATCTTGATAAAATTTGAGCTCCTCCGCGGCACAGGCCGTTTCAGCATAAGCCGCGTCGCCTTCTTCACATTCCAAAGCCACCTTTCGACTCCCATGCACGGTGATGGTGCCCTTGTAACCCGACATCTTGAGCTATAAGTAAACGTAACACGGCCGTGCCATCAATTTGGCATAAGCCGGTCGCCCAAATAAAGCGTGATATGGACTCCTGATTTTGACCACCTCAAACGTCAGCTTCTCAGCCCTGGAATCATACTCATCTCCAAAGGCACTGCTAATTCAATCTTACCAACTAGGTAAGCCGACTTGCCTGGAACCACCCCATGGAAAACAGTGTTGGATGTTCTCAGATTCTTCTCAGTCAACCCCATACACTGGAAGGTCTAATAATAGAGTATATTGATGCTGCTACCTCCATCCATGAGTACCTTAGTGAATTTATATCCACCAACCTGAGGTGCTACCACCAAGGCTAACTGACCCGGATTATCAACGCGTGGAGGGTGATCCTCTCTGCTCCAAATGATGGGTTGCTCTGACCATCTCAAATAACGAGGAACTGCCAGCTCAACCGAATTTACAGCCCTCTTACAAACCTTCTGGTCACGTTTTCATAAGCTGGTGGTAAACACATGGTACTGCCCACCGCTCAACTGTTTCGGTTGGCTCTGGTAACCCGACTGCTGCTGCTACTGTCCTCCCTGACCAGATTACTGCTGATTATTTCCACCCGGCTGTCCCTGAAAACCGGAATTTGAACCGCCGCTCGGGCCATGAAAGCCGCCGGCCCCTGAACCGCCACCAGGTCCATGACCACCATCAAAGATATTGGAGTTTTTAAACGCCTTCATGATCGCACAATCTTTCCACAGGTGCGTAGCGGGGTGCTCCGGGGTTCCGTGTTTCGGACAGGGCTCGTTGAGTAGCTGCTCAAGAGATGGACCTGACCCGCCGTTTCGAGGCCACTTACCCTTACGTCTCTGATTGTTACCCTGTGTACTTGCATTAGCCACAACCTCCGGGCTGCCGTCCGCCTTACGCTTATTGCCACCTTGATTCCCCAGGTTGTGCTGTTGACCCTTTCCATTACCATTCCTTTTACCCTTCCCTGTCTTCTCATCGTCAGACGCATGGTCCTTGGTATTATCAGAATCAGCGTATTTGACTAAAGCCGCCATCAGAGTTCCCATATCGGTGCAGTCACGCTTAAGGCGTCCCAATTTCTGCCTCAGCGGCTCAAAGTTGCAATTTTTCTCCAACATGAGGACTGCAGAGCCGGCATCCATCTTATCAGATGAGTGAATTATCTCCTTGACTCGGCGTACCCAATGGGTGGTGGATTCACCCTCCCCCTGATTACAACTCGTCAGGTCCACGATTGACATAGATTGCTTACAGGTGTCCTTGAAGTACTGGGAAACGGGCTTTTAACTCTTCCCACGAACCAATGGAATTCGGAGGTAAACCTTTTAGCCAAGACCGGGCCGTTCCATCTAACATCATGGTGAAGTATTTAGCCATTGCTGCATCACTGACCTCCAACAATTCCATGGCCATCTCATAACTCTCAATCCACGCTCTGGGCTGTAAGTCGGCAGTGTAATTCGGCACCTTTCGAGGCCCCTTGAAGTCCTTAGGCAGGCAAACGTTGCGCAAAGCCGGTATCAAACAAGGAACTCCACCGGTTCTAGTGGCTACCCCCAACTCAAAAGAAGTCGTTGGATACTCTGGGATATCCTGATGAGCCGCCAGCTGAACCGCCTGTTGAGCCGCCCGCTCGTTCTCCTGACGTACTCGGTCTTGCACCGGGTTATAGCCACCATGCTGGTTACGGTGTTGGGCATTGCTTGATAAAGCTTCAGACTCCATGTGCCTGTTGTAAATTGGGCTCCGGTTCTGACGTGGCGGTGCTAACCAAGGCGGAGGGGTTGAATGAATCCTGTCCCGGCTGTAAGAGTAGGTCTCCTGCTGAGCCAGGGCCGTCTGGACAAGTTCCCTGATCCTCCGGGTCTCCACTGCTGTTGGATCATCACCGTCCACTGGAAGAGCCGCCAGGCGCGCTGACGCCGCAATTAAGTTCTCCATGGGGTTGGAAAAGTGACCCTCCAGTACCGGCACATAAAGCGGCGGCGCCATGCTCATATGAGGAGGTGGCATCTCCCGATGCTGAGCCGGTCCTCCCGCTCCGGATGTCATAAACTGATTAGCATCGGGCGGGTTACTTGGGCCGGCTCCGGGTGTAGCAAAAAGAACCCTCGGTTCATAATTTAGAGGCAACCGGGATTGGGTCTTCTGGTGTCTCCTCCTCATTACCTCATTGGACGCGTTTAAACTCATCATGAGCTAGTAAGCCTCTGACTGCAACCGCTGTGCCCGGGCGTCAAGAGCCGCCCGCTCCGTAGCTAGCCTAGTATCCTCAGCTGCTAAGGCCTCCTTGGCCTGAGCTATCTCCTCACGTACCCGTGCTACCTCGGTGTCATGCTCATCTTTGTTTGCAGAGATAACCGTGGCGGTTAACAGGGTCGTAAGATTGTCCATGAGGTCTATCAGTACTTGAGCCGACGGGCGCGCAGGGCCTCCTGCCCCGGCTGCTCCTAACCCGGAAGTAATTGCGGCCGCGGCTGTAGAGTTTTGTCCGGGTTGAGTCCCATCCATAAAGACTCCTGCCCAATTCGGCAACTCACAGAGGTACGGAATACTAAGGCCATCGGAACAGCCCCCGAGCGCACCATCTTGAACTTGATACAAAGAATCTGTTGAACCGGTGGACGAATCACCGTCAGAGTAGACGGCCGTCTCACCACCATCTTCAGGACCTTCAGAAAATTCTTCTCCGTGGACACAGCCCACAAAGACACGCTTCATGCCGGTTGGAACTTGGGCGGGTTTCGCACGCTGAGCCGTCTCGACGAGGTCGGTGCAGTTGTCCGGCTCAGGCCCCGGCTCACCGATCCGGCCGATGAAGACGTGGATCCCTCCGAAGGGGACCCGGTACCTGTACTCAATTGAGCCGGCGTCGGGGCCCCAGCCTTCGTCGTCGATGTAGATCTTGCCACGACGACTCTTGGTCATCCGGCCCACTATGTATCCCTTGAGCCCTTCGAAGCTGCCCTTCAAGAACTCAAATCCACCGTGCGCTTGCCCCACGGTGGGCGCCAACTGTCGT
Organism: Triticum aestivum; assembly: GCF_018294505.1. Taxonomy (NCBI): domain Eukaryota; kingdom Viridiplantae; phylum Streptophyta; class Magnoliopsida; order Poales; family Poaceae; genus Triticum; species Triticum aestivum. The sequence continues at coordinate 385,338,368 of NC_057795.1, read as the reverse complement.
GGAATTGTCACGTCAGATGTCCTCGTGAAAGGACTTAGTTGTGGAGCCATCGCAACTAGGAAGCTTGAAGGGGTTAATCGGGACAAAGGACACAAGAGGTTTTATACTAGTTCGGCCCCTTACGGTGAAGGTAAGGCCTACGTCTAGTTGGGTTGGTATTGATGTTTCGATGACCAGGGAGTGAGATACGCTATGCCTGGGTCTCGATGAGTTGTTTTTTGCCCTAAGCCACCAGCGGGTCTTCCCTTTATATACACGGGTCGACGCCCTGCGGCTTAGAGAGTCCCGGCCGGCTTATAAACAATATCCGGCTCGGTGACTAGTTAAATGTATCTTATGATACACGTAATATTATTACAGCGGTTTATTACAACGGGCCTTAAGTCGCCTGCGGGCCTTAAGCTCTCTATGAACCGCCATCTTCATACTTTGGTCTTGGGCTTCTCTCTGGTGAGTCCTCTTTGCGTAACCCGGCCCCTCCTGGGTGGCTTACACAAATAGTTACATCCCCAACAGTAATGACCAACAACATATAGCTCATTGAACTATTGCCATTTCAAGATAAATATTTCAAGAAAGTTCAATGATTGGCATGGCATGGATTAGGATTGTGGACCCCTCAAAATGCTAAGGACAAAGGATTGGCTCAAGCTCTAAAGCTCAAGACTCTTCATTTTACTTTTAGTGATCCAAGATCACATTGAGTCTATAGGAAAGCCAATACTATTAAAAGGGGATGAGGTGTTGCTTAATAGCTTGCTTGCTCTCATGATGGTTACTGATATGCTCCAAAGCCCTCAACCACTTTCTCATATCTACATATGTCCCAAACCAAAAGTCAAACTCAGCCCCACCAATTTGATTCATCTCGCGCCATCGAGTTCATTTGACATAGCAACTGCCAGAAACCCTAGTCTTTTCGGTCTCACTGATAGGGATCTCGGTCTCACTGAGATGGGATTGTAAACTCTCAGTTCCCCTTCGTAACGTTTCGGTCAAACTAAGATGAGCGATCGGTCCCACCGAGTCTGCAATGTAAACTCTCTGTTTCCTTTTTTTAATGCTTCGGTCCCACCAAGACGAGCGAATCGGTCCAACCGAGTTTACCTGACCAACTCTTTGGTTTGCTAATTACCAAAGTTGGTCCCACAGAGTTTGTGTAATCGGTCAAACCGAGATTACATTATGCCCTAACCCCAATGATATCATTCCCATCGAGTTGACATGTCGGTCCCACCGAAATTTCTAACAGTCACATAATGCATTGAATCGGTATGGCCGAGTTTTATTATTCAGTCCCACCGAGTTTGGTATATTGTGTGTAACAGTTAGATTTTGTGTGAAGGCTATATATACCCCCTCCACCCTCTCCTCATTCGTGAGGAAAGCCATCAGAACGTGCCTACACTTTCACTACTCATTTTCTGAGAGAGAGCCACCTACTCATGTGTTGAGACCAAGACATTCCATTCCTACCATATGAATCTTGATCTCTAGCCTTACCCAAGTTGCTTTCCACTCAAATCCTCTTTCCACCAAATCCAATCCTATGAAAGAGAGTTGAGTGTTGGGGAGACTATCATTTGAAGCAAAAGAGCAAGGAGTTCATCAAGAACACACCATCTATTACCTTTTGGAGAGTGGTGTCTCCTAGATTGGTTAGGTGTCACTTGGGAGCCTCCGACAAGATTGTGGAGTTGAACCAAGGAGTTTGTAAGGGCAAGGAGTTCGCATACTTCGTGAAGATCTACCCTAGTGAGGCAAGTCCTTCATGGGCGATGGCCATGGTGGGATAGACAAGGTTGCTTCTTCGTGGACCCTTCGTGGATGGAGACCTCTATGGACTCGCGCAGCCGTTACCCTTCATGGGTTGAAGTCTCCATCAACGTGGATGTATGATAGCACCACCTATCGGAACCACGACGAAAACATCCGTGTCTCCAATTTCGTTTGATCTCTCCAATCCCCTCCCTTTACTTTCTTGCAAGTTGCATGCTTTACTTTCCGCTGCTTATATGCTCATTGCATGCTTACTTGAATTGTATCATGATCGCTCAACTTGTGCTAAGTTGCTAAAAATTCTCAAGAACTAAAATTGGGAAAAGGTTAAGTTTTTATTTGGTTAAGTAGTCTAATCACCCCCCTCTAGACATACTTTCGATCCTACAATTGGTATCAGAGCTTTGGTCTCCATTTGCCTTGATTTCCATACCTTTTGGTGATCATAGCCTTGGTTTCACAACCTAGGAGAGTATGGCGTCTAGCGAGGGAAATTACCACCGTAGAGGTCCTTACTTTGATGGTACTAACTGTTGGGGAACGTTGCAGAAAACAAAAATTTTCCTACTCGTTTCACCAAGATCATCTAGGAGTTCATCTAGCAACGAGTGATTAGATGCATCTACATACCTTTGTAGATCGCGAGCGGAAGCGTTCAAAAGAACGGTGATGATGTAGTCGTACTCGACGTGATCCAAATCACCGATGACCAGCGCCGAACGGACGGCACCTCCGCGTTCAACACACGTACGGAACAGCCACGTCTCCTCTTCTTGATCCAGCAAGGGAGGTAGGAGAGGTTGAGGGAGATGGCACCAGCAGCAGCACGACGGCGTGGTGTTGATGGAGCTGCAGTACTCCGGCAGAGCTTCGCTAAGCACTATGGAGGTGGAGGAGGTGTTGGGGAGGGAGAAGGAGGCAACCAAAGGCCAAGACGTTCAGGTATGAAGTCCCTCCTCTCCCCCACTATATATAGGGGTGCCAAGGGGGGGTGGCCGGCCCTAGGAGATTCAATCTCCTAGGGGGTGCGGCGGCCAAGGGGGGTTTCCCTCCCCCCCAAGGCACCTAGGAGGTGCCTTACCCTCCTAGGACTCTTGCCCCCTTAAACCCTAGGCGCATGGGCCTATGTGGGGCTGGTGCCCTTGGCCCATTAGGCCAAGGCGCACCCCCTTACAGCCCATGTGGCCCCCCGGGACAGGTGGACCCACCCGGTGGACCCCCGGGACCCTTCCGGTGGTCCCGGTACAATACCGATAACCCCGAAACTTGTCCCGATGCCCGAAACAGGACTTCCCATATATAAATATTTATCTCCGGACCATTCCGGAACTCCTCGTGACGTCCGGGATCTCATCCGGGACTCCGAACAACATTCGGGTTACTGCATATACATATCCCTACAACCCTAGCGTAACCGAACCTTAAGTGTGTAGACCCTACGGGTTCGGGAGACAAGCAGACATGACCGAGACGACTCTCCGATCAATAACCAACAGCGGGATCTGGATACCAATGTTGGCTCCCACATGCTCCACGATGATCTCATCGGATGAACCACGATGTCGAGGATTCAATCAACCCCGTACGCTATTCCCTTTGTCTATCGATATGTTACTTGCCCAAGATTCGATCGTCGGTATCCCAATACCTCGTTCAATCTCGTTACCGGCAAGTCACTTTACTCGTACCGTAATGCATGATCCCGTGACCAGACACTTGGTCACTCTGAGCTCATTATGATGATGCATTACCGAGTGGGCCCAGTGATACCTCTCCGTCATACGGAGTGACAAATCCCAGTCTTGATCCATGTCACCCAACAGACACTTTCGGAGATACCCGTAGTCTACCTTTATAGTCACCCAGTTACGTTGTGACGTTTGGCATACCCAAAGCACTCCTACGGTATCCGGGAGTTACACAATCTCATGGTCTAAGGAAAAGATACTTGACATTGGAAAACTATAGCAAACGAACTATACGATCTTGTGCTATGTTTAGGATTGGGTCTTGTCCATCACATCATTCTCCTAATGATGTGATCTCGTTATCAATGACATCCAGTGTCCATAGTCAGGAAACCATGACTATCTGTTGATCAACGAGCTAGTCAACTAGAGGCTCACTAGGGACACGTTGGTGTCTGTTATTCACACATGTATTACGATTTCCGGATAACACAATTATAGCATGAATAAAGACAATTATCATGAACAAGGAAATATAATAATAATGCTTTTATTATTGCCTCTAGGGCATATTTCCAACAGTCTCCCACTTGCACTAGAGTCAATAATCTAGTTACATTGTGATGAATCGAACACCCATGGAATTCTGGTGTTGATCATGTTTTGCTCTAGGGAGAGGTTTAGTCAACGGATCTGCTACATTCAGGTCCGTATGTACTTTACAAATCTCTATGTCTCCATCTTGAACATTTTCACGAATGGAGTTGAAGCGACGCTTGATGTGCCTTGTCTTCTTGTGAAACCTGGGCTCCTTGGCAAGTGCAATAGCTCCAGTGTTGTCACAGAAGAGCTTGATCGGCCCCGACGCATTGGGTATGACTCCTAGGTCGGTGATGAACTCCTTCACCTATATTGCTTCATGTGCTGCCTCCGAGGCTGCCATGTACTCCGCTTCACATGTAGATCCCACCACGACGCTTTGCTTGCAACTGCACCAGCTTACTGCCCCACCATTCAAAATATACACGTATCCGGTTTGTGACTTAGAGTCATCCAGATCTGTGTCGAAGCTAGCATCGACGTAACCCTTTACGACGAGCTCTTCGTCACCTCCATAAACGAGAAACATTTCCTTAGTCCTTTTGAGGTACTTCAGGATATTCTTGACCGCTGTCCAGTGTTCCTTGCCGGGATTACTTTGGTACCTTCCTACCAAACTTACGGCAAGGTTTACATCAGGTCTGGTACACAGCATGGCATACATAATAGAACCTATGGCTGAGGCATAGGGGATGACGCTCATCTCTTCTATATCTTCTGCCGTGGTCGGACATTGAGCTGAGCTCAATTTCACACCTTGTAACACAGGCAAGAACCCTTTCTTGGATTGATCCATATTGAATTTCTTCAATATCTTATCAAGGTATGTGCTTTGTGAAATACCTATGAGGCGTCTCGATCTATCTCTATAGATTTTGATGCCTAATATATAAGCAGCTTCTCCAAGGTCCTTCATTGAAAAACTTTTATTCAAGTAGGCCTTGATGCTGTCCAAGAGTTCTATATCATTTCCCATCAACAGTATGTCATCTACATATAATATGAGAAATGCTACAGAGCTCCCACTCACTTTCTTGTAAACGCAGGCTTCTCCATAAGTCTGTGTAAACCCAAACGCTTTGATCATCTCATCAAAGCGAATGTTCCAACTCCGAGATGCTTGCACCAGCCCATAAATCGAGCATTGGAGCTTGCACACTTTGTCAGCATTCTTAGGATCGACAAAACCTTCCGGCTGCATCATATACAATTCTTCCTTAAGGAAACCATTAAGGAATGCCGTTTTGACGTCCATTTGCCATATTTCATAATCATAGAATGCGGCAATTGCTAACATGATTCGGACGGACTTCAGCTTCGCTACCGGTGAGAAAGTCTCATCGTAGTCAACCCCTTGAACTTGTCGATAACCCTTAGCGACAAGCCGAGCTTTATAGATGGTCACATTACCATCCGCGTCTGTCTTCTTCTTAAAGATCCATTTATTTTCTATGGCTCGCCATTCAACGGGCAAGTCAGTCAAAGTCCATACTTCGTTTTCATACATGGATCCTATCTCGGATTTCATGGCTTCTAGCCATTTGTCGGAATCCGGTCCCGCCATCGCTTCTTCATAGTTCGAAGGTTCACCGTTGTCTAACAACATGATTTCCAAGACAGGGTTGCCGTACCACTCTGGTGCGGAACGTGTCCTTGTGGACCTTCGAATTTCAGTAGGAGCTTGATCAGAAGTATCTTGATCATTATCATTAACTTCCTCTCTAGTCGGTGCTGGCACCTCAGGAACATTTTCTTGAGTTGCGCCATTTTCCGGTTCAAGAGGCAATACTTCATCAAGCTCTACTTTCCTCCCACTTACTTCTTTCGAGAGAAACTTTTTCTCCAGAAAGGACCCTTTCTTGGCAACAAAGATCTTGCCTTCGGATCTGAGGTAGAAGGTGTACCCAATAGTTTCTTTTGGGTACCCTATGAAGACGCATTTTTCCGATTTGGGTTCGAGCTTTTCAGGTTGAAGTTTCTTGACATAAGCATCGCATCCCCAAACTTTTAGAAACGACAGCTTAGGTTTCTTCCCAAACCATAATTCATATGGTGTCGTCTTAACGGATTTCGACGGAGCCCTATTTAAAGTGAATGCGGCAATCTCTAAAGCATAGCCCCAAAAAGAAAGCGGTAAATCGGTAAGAGACATCATAGATCGCACCATATCTAACAGAGTGCGATTACGACGTTCGGACACACCATTACGCTGAGGTGTTCCAGGCGGCGTGAGTTGTGAAACTATTCCACATTTTCTTAAGTGTGTGCCAAACTCGTGACTCAAGTATTCTCCTCCACGATCTGATCGCAGAAACTTGATTTTCCTGTCACGTTGATTTTCAACCTCACTCTGAAATTCCTTGAACTTTTCAAAGGTTTCAGACTTGTGTTTCATTAAGTAGATATACCCATACCTACTTAAATCATCAGTGAGAGTGAGAACATAACGATAGCCACCGTGAGCCTCAACACTCATTGGACCGCACACATCGGTATGTATGATTTCCAATAAGTCGGTTGCTCGCTCCATTGTTCCTGAGAACGGAGTCTTGGTCATTTTACCCATAAGGCATGGTTCGCACGTGTCAAATGATTCATAATCAAGAGACTCTAAAAGTCCATCAGCATGGAGCTTCTTCATGCGTTTAACACCTATGTGACCAAGGCGGCAGTGCCACAAGTATGTGGGACTATCATTATTAACCTTACTTCTTTTGGTACTCACATTATGAATATGTGTAGCATCACGTTCGAGATTCATAAAGAATAAACCATTCACCATAGGAGAATGACCATAAAACATATCTCTCATAAAAATGGAACAACCATTATTCTCAGATTTAAAAGAGTAGCCATCTCGAATTAAACGAGATCCCGATACAATGTTCATGCTCAAAGCTGGCACTAAATAACAATTATTAAGGTTTAAAACTAATCCCGAAGGGAGATGCAGAGGTAGCGTGCCGACGGCGATCACATTGACCTTGGAACCATTCCCGACGCGCATCGTCACCTCGTCCTTTGCCAGTTTCCGCTTATTCCGCAGCCCCTGCTTTGAGTTACAAATGTGAGCAACTGCACCGGTATCAAATACCCAGGAGCCACTACGGGCACTAGTAAGGTACACATCAATTACATGTATATCACATATACCTTTTGTTTTGCCGGCCTTCTTATCCGCTAAGTACTTAGGGCAGTTCCGCTTCCAGTGACCACTTCCCTTGCAATAAAAGCACTCAGTCTCGGGCTTGGGTCCATTCTTTGGCTTCTTCCCGGCAGCTTGCTTGCCGGGCGCGACAACCTCCTTGCCGTCCTTCTTGAAGTTCTTTTTACCCTTGCCTTTCTTGAACTTAGTGGTTTTATTGACCATCAACACTTGATGTTCCTTCCTGACTTCTACCTCTGCTGATTTCAGCATAGCAAATACTTCAGGAATGGTCTTTTCCATCCCCTGCATATTGAAGTTCATCACAAAGCTCTTGTAGCTTGGTGGAAGCGACTGGAGGATTCTGTCAATGACCGCATCATCCGGGAGATTAACTCCTAGCTGAGTCAAGCGGTTATGCAACCCAGACATAGTGAGTATGTGCTCACTGACAGAACTGTTTTCCTACATCTTACAGCTGAAGAATTTGTCGGAGACTTCATATCTCTCGACCCGGGCATGAGCTTGGAAAACCATTTTCAGCTCTTCGAACATCTCATATGCTCCATGTCTCTCAAAACGCTTTTGGAGCCCCGGCTCTAGGCTGTAAAGCATGCCGCACTGAACGAGGGAGTAGTCATCGGAACGTGCCTGCCAAGCGTTCATAACATCTTGTTCTGCAGGGAGAACGGGTGCGTCACCAAGCGGTGCTTGTAGGACATAATCTTTCTTGGCAGCTATGAGGATGATCCTCAGGTTCCGGACCCAGTCCGTATAGTTGCTGCCATCGTCTTTCAGCTTAGTTTTCTCTAGGAACGCGTTGAAGTTGAGGACTACGTTGGCCATTTGATCTACAAGACATATTGCAAAGATTTTAGACTAAGTTCATGATAATTAAGTTCAACTAATCAAATTATTAGTGAACTCCCACTTAGATTAGACATCCCTCTAGTCATCTAAGTATTACATGATCTGAGTTAAACTAGACCGTGTCCGATCATCACGTGAGACGGACTAGTCAACATCGGTGAACATCTTCATGTTGATCGTATCTTCTATACGACTCATGCTCGACCTTTCGGTCTTCTGTGTTCCGAGGCCATGTCTGTACATGCTAGGCTCGTCAAGTCAACCTAAGTGTTTGCATGTGTAAATCTGTCTTACACCCGTTGTATGTGAACGTCTGAATAAAACACCCGATCATCACGTGGTGTTTTGAAACAGCGAACTGTCGCAACGGTGCACAGTTAGGGGGAACACTTCTTGAAATTAGTATGAGGGATCATCTTATTTACTACCGTCGTTCTAAGTAAACAAGATGCAAAAACATGATAAACATCACATGCAATCAAATAATAAACGTGACATGATATGGCCAATATCACATAGCTCCTTTGATCTCCATCTTGGGGCTCCATGATCATCTTGTCACCGGCTTGACACCATGATCTCCATCATCGTGTCTCCATGAAGTTGCTCGCCAACTATTACTTCTACTACTATGGCTAACGCGTTTAGCAATAAAGTAAAGTAATTTACATGGCGTTTCTTGATGACACGCAGGTCATATAAAAGAATAAAGACAACTCCTATGGCTCCTGCCGGTTGTCATACTCATCGACATGCAAGTCGTGAATCCTATTACAATAGCATGAACATCTCATACATCACATATAGATCATTCATCATTCATCACAACTTTGGCCATATCATATCACAAACCACTTGCTGCAAAAACAAGTTAGACATCCTCTAATTGTTGTTGCAAGTTTTACGTGGCTGAATTAGGGTTCTAGCAAGAACGTTTTCTTACCTACGTTAAAGCCACAACGTGATTTGTCAACTTCTATTTACCCTTCATAAGGACCCTGTTCATCGATTCCGCTCCAACTAAAGTGGGAGAGACAGACACCCGCCAGCCACCTTATGCAACTAGTGCATGTTAGTCGGTGGAACCGGTCTCACGTAAGCGTACGTGTAAGGTTGGTCCAGGCCGCTTCATCCCACAATACCGCTGAAGCAAGAAAGGACTAGTAACGGCAAGAAAGTTGACAAATCTACGCCCACAACAAATTGTGTTCTACTCGCGCAAGAAGAACTACGCATAGACCTAGCTCTGATACCACTGTTGGGGAACGTTGCAGAAAACAAAAATTTTCCTACTCGTTTCACCAAGATCATCTAGGAGTTCATCTAGCAACGAGTGAATAGATGCATCTACATACCTTGTAGATCGCGAGCGGAAGCGTTCAAAGAACGGGGATGATGTAGTCGAACACGACGTGATTCGAATCACCGGAGATCCTAGCACCGAACGGACGGCACCTCCGCGTTCAACACACGTACGGAACAGCCACGTCTCCTCCTTCTTGATCCAGCAAGGGAGGGAGGAGAGGTTGAGGGAGATGGCACCAGCAGCAGCACGACGGCGTGGTGTTGATGGAGCTGCAGTACTCCGGCAGAGCTTCGCTAAGCACTATGGAGGTTGAGGAGGTGTTGGGGAGGGAGAAGGAGGCAACCTAAGGCCAAGGACTCAAGGTATGAAGTCCCTCCTCTCCCCCACTATATATAGGGGTGCCAAGGGGGGTGGGCCGGCCCTAGGAGATCCAATCTCCTAGGGGGTGCGGCGGCCTAGGGGGGTTTCCCTCCCCCCCAAGGCACCTAGGAGGTGCCTTACCCTCCTAGGACTCTTCCCCCTTGGAAACCCTAGGCGCATGGGCCTAGTGGGGCTGGTGCCATTGGCCCATGTAGGCCAAGGCGCACCCCTACAGCCCATGTGGCCCCCGGGGATGGGTGGCCCCACCCGGTGGGCCCCCGGGACCCCTCCGGTGGTCCCGGTACAATACCGATAACCCCGAAACTTGTCCCGATGCCCGAAACAGGACTTCCCATATATAAATCTTTACCTCCGGACCATTCTGGAACTCCTCGTGACGTCCGGGATCTCATCCGGGACTCCGAACAACATTCGGGTTACTGCATATACATATCCCTACAACCCTAGCGTAACCGAACCTTAAGTGTGTAGACCCTACGGGTTCGGGAGACAAGCAGACATGACCGAGACGACTCTCCGGTCAATAACCAACAGAGGGATCTGGATACCCATGTTGGCTCCCACATGCTCCACGATGATCTCATCGGATGAACCACGATGTCGAGGATTCAATCAACCCCGTACACTATTCCCTTTGTCCATCGATATGTTACTTGCCCGAGATTCGATCGTCGGTATCCCAATACCTCGTTCAATCTCGTTACCGGCAAGTCACTTTACTCGTACCGTAATGCATGATCCCGTGACCAGACACTTGGTCACTCTGAGCTCATTATGATGATGCATTACCGAGTGGGCCCAGTGATACCTCTCCGTCATACGGAGTGACAAATCCCAGTCTTGATCCATGTCACCCAACAGACACTTTTGGAGATACCCGTAGTCTACCTTTATAGTCACCCAGTTACGTTGTGACGTTTGGCATACCCAAAGCACTCCTACGGTATCCGGGAGTTACACGATCTCATGGTCTAAGGAAAAGATACTTTGACATTGCAAAACTCTAGCAAACGAACTATACGATCTTGTGCTATGTTTAGGATTGGGTCTCGTCCATCACATCATTCTCCCAATGATGTGATCTCGTTATCAATGACATCCAGTGTCCATAGTCAGGAAACCATGACTATCTGTTGATCAACGAGCTAGTCAACTAGAGGCTCACTAGGGACATGTTGGTGTCTGTTATTCACACATGCATTACGATTTCCGGATAACACAATTATAGCATGAATAAAGACAATTATCATGAACAAGGAAATATAATAATAATGCTTTTATTATTGCCTCTAGGGCATATTTCCAACAGCTTTGAGTTACAAATGTGAGCAACTGCACCGGTATCAAATACCCAGGAGCCACTACGGGCACTAGTAAGGTACACATCAATTACATGTATATCACATATACCTTTTGTTTTGCCGGCCTTCTTATCCGCTAAGTACTTAGGGCAGTTCCGCTTCCAGTGACCGCTCCCTTGCAATAAAAGCACTCAGTCTCGGGCTTGGGTCCATTCTTTGGCTTCTTCCCGGCAGCTTGCTTGCCGAGCGCGGCAACCTCCTTGCCGTCCTTCTTGAAGTTCTTTTTACCCTTGCCTTTCTTGAACTTAGTGGTTTTATTGACCATCAACACTTGATGTTCCTTCCTGACTTCTACCTCTGCTGATTTTAGCATAGCAAATACTTCAGGAATGGTCTTTTCCATCCCCTGCATATTGAAGTTCATCACAAAGCTCTTGTAGCTTGGTGGAAGCGACTGGAGGATTCTGTCAATGACCGCATCATCCGGGAGATTAACTCCCAGCTGAGTCAAGCGGTTATGCAACCCAGACATAGTGAGTATGTGCTCACTGACAGAATTGTTTTCCTCCATCTTACAGCTGAAGAATTTGTCGGAGACTTCATATCTCTCGACCCGGGCATGAGCTTGGAAAACCATTTTCAGCTCTTCGAACATCTCATATGCTCCATGTCTCTCAAAACGCTTTTGGAGCCCCGGCTCTAGGCTGTAAAGCATGCCGCACTGAACGAGGGAGTAGTCATCGAAACGTGCCTGCCAAGCGTTCATAACATCTTGTTCTGCAGGGAGAACGGGTGCATCACCAAGCGGTGCTTGTAGGACATAATCTTTCTTGGCAGCTATGAGGATGATCCTCAGGTTCCGGACCCAGTCCGTATAGTTGCTGCCATCGTCTTTCAGCTTAGTTTTCTCTAGGAACGCGTTGAAGTTGAGGACTACGTTGGCCATTTGATCTACAAGACATATTGCAAATATTTTAGACTAAGTTCATGATAATTAAGTTCAACTAATCAAATTATTAGTGAACTCCCACTTAGATTAGACATCCCTCTAGTCATCTAAGTATTACATGATCCGAGTTAAACTAGACCGTGTCCGATCATCACGTGAGACGGACTAGTCAACATCGGTGAACATCTTCATGTTGATCGTATCTTCTATACGACTCATGCTCGACCTTTCGGTCTTCTGTGTTCCGAGGCCATGTCTGTACATGCTAGGCTCGTCAAGTCAACCTAAGTGTTTGCATGTGTAAATCTGTCTTACACCCGTTGTATGTGAACGTCTGAATAAAACACCCGATCATCACGTGGTGTTTTGAAACAGCGAACTGTCGCAACGGTGCACAGTTAGGGGGAACACTTCTTGAATTTATTGTGAGGGATCATCTTATTTACTACCGTCGTTCTAAGTAAACAAGATGCATAACATGATAAACATCACATGCAATCAAATAATAAACGTGACATGATATGGCCAATATCACATAGCTCCTTTGATCTCCATCTTGGGGCTCCATGATCATCTTGTCACCGGATTGACACCATGATCTCCATCATCATGATCTCCATCATCGTGTCTCCATGAAGTTGCTCGCCAACTATTACTTCTACTACTATGGCTAACGCGTTTAGCAATAAAGTAAAGTAATTACATGGCGTTTCTTGATGACACGCAGGTCATATAAAAGAATAAAGACAACTCCTATGGCTCCTGCCGGTTGTCATACTCATCGACATGCAAGTCGTGATTCCTATTACAATAGCATGAACATCTCATACATCACATATAGATCATTCATCATTCATCACAACTTTGGCCATATCATATCACAAACCACTTGCTGCAAAAACAAGTTAGACGTCCTCTAATTGTTGTTGCAAGTTTTACGTGGCTGAATTAGGGTTCTAGCAAGAACGTTTTCTTACCTACGTTAAAGCCACAACGTGATTTGTCAACTTCTATTTACCCTTCATAAGGACCCTGTTCATCGATTCCGCTCCAAATGAAGTAGGAGAGACAGACACCCGCCAGCCACCTTATGCAACTAGTGCATGTTAGTCGGTGGAACCGGTCTCACGTAAGCGTACGTGTAAGGTTGGTCCGGGCCGCTTCATCCCACAATATTGCTGAAGCAAGAAAGGACTAGTAACGGCAAGAAAGTTGACAAATCTACGCCCACAACAAATTGTGTTCTACTCGCGCAAGAAGAACTACGCATAGACCTAGCTCATGATGCCACTGTTGGGGAACGTTGCAGAAACAAAAATTTTCCTACTCGTTTCACCAAGATCATCTAGGAGTTCATCTAGCAACGAGTGATTAGATGCATCTACATACCTTTGTAGATCGCGAGCGGAAGCGTTCAAAAGAACGGTGATGATGTAGTCGTACTCGACGTGATCCAAATCACCGATGACCAGCGCCGAACGGACGGCACCTCCGCGTTCAACACACGTACGGAACAGCCACGTCTCCTCTTCTTGATCCAGCAAGGGAGGGAGGAGAGGTTGAGGGAGATGGCACCAGCAGCAGCACGACGGCGTGGTGTTAATGGAGCTGCAGTACTCCGGCAGAGCTTCGCTAAGCACTATCGAGGTGGAGGAGGTGTTGGGGAGGGAGAAGGAGGCAACCAAAGGCCAAGACGTTCAGGTATGAAGTCCCTCCTCTCCCCCACTATATATAGGGGTGCCAAGGGGGGGTGGCCGGCCCTAGGAGATTCAATCTCCTAGGGGGTGCGGCGGCCAAGGGGGGTTTCCCTCCCCCCCAAGGCACCTAGGAGGTGCCTTACCCTCCTAGGACTCTTGCCCCCTTAAACCCTAGGCGCATGGGCCTATGTGGGGCTGGTGCCCTTGGCCCATTAGGCCAAGGCGCACCCCCTTACAGCCCATGTGGCCCCCCGGGACAGGTGGACCCACCCGATGGACCCCCGGGACCCTTCCGGTGGTCCCGGTACAATACCGATAACCCCGAAACTTGTCCCGATGCCCGAAACAGGACTTCCCATATATAAATCTTTATCTCCGGACCATTCCGGAACTCCTCGTGACGTCCGGGATCTCATCCGGGACTCCGAACAACATTCGGGTTACTGCATATACATATCCCTACAACCCTAGCGTAACCAAACCTTAAGTGTGTAGACCCTACGGGTTCGGGAGACAAGCAGACATGACCGAGACGACTCTCCGGTCAATAACCAACAGCGGGATCTGGATACCCATGTTGGCTCCCACATGCTCCACGATGATCTCATCGGATGAACCACGATGTCGAGGATTCAATCAACCCCGTACGCTATTCCCTTTGTCTATCGATATGTTACTTGCCCAAGATTCGATCGTCGGTATCCCAATACCTCGTTCAATCTCGTTACCGGCAAGTCACTTTACTCGTACCATAATGCATGATCCCGTGACCAGACACTTGGTCACTCTGAGCTCATTATGATGATGCATTACCGAGTGGGCCCAGTGATACCTCTCCGTCATATGGAGTGAAAAATCCCAGTCTTGATCCATGTCACCCAACAGACACTTTCGGAGATACCCGTAGTCTACCTTTATAGTCACCCAGTTACGTTGTGACGTTTGGCATACCCAAAGCACTCCTACGGTATCCGGGAGTTACACGATCTCATGGTCTAAGGAAAAGATACTTGACATTGGAAAACTATAGCAAACGAACTATACGATCTTGTGCTATGTTTAGGATTGGGTCTTGTCCATCACATCATTCTCCTAATGATGTGATCTCGTTATCAATGACATCCAGTGTCCATAGTCAGGAAACCATGACTATCTGTTGATCAACGAGCTAGTCAACTAGAGGCTCACTAGGGACACGTTGGTGTCTGTTATTCACACATGTATTACGATTTCCGGATAACACAATTATAGCATGAATAAAGACAATTATCATGAACAAGGAAATATAATAATAATGCTTTTATTATTGCCTCTAGGGCATATTTCCAACACTAACTTTCCCATTTGGAAGCATAAGATGAAAATGCATATTCTTGGACATAACCCTGCCGTTTGGGCTATTGTTTGTATTGGCTTGCAAGATGAATTCTTCGATGGAAGAGAACTGAACCGTGAAGCTACCGCGGAAGAGTTGAAGATGCTGCGATACAATGCTCAAGCTTGTGATATCCTCTTCAACAGATTGTGCCCCGAAGAATTCAACAAAATCAGCCGCCTTGATAATGCAAAGGAAATTTGGGATGCTTTGATCGATATGCACGAAGGTTCTGACTCCGTCAAGTAATCCAAATTGGATGTGCTTCAAAGTCAACTTGACAAGTTCAAAATGAAGGATGGTGAAGGTGTCGCTAAATTGTACTCTAGGCTTGCTCTCATCACAAATGAGATTGCCGGCTTAGGAAGTGAAGAGATGACCGGTAAATTCATCATCAAGAAGATCCCAAGAGCCTTGGATGGAAAATATGATACCGTGTGCACATTGATCCAAATGATGCCAAATTACAAAGATCTCAATCCAACGGAAGTCATTGGAAGAATTGTTGCTCATGAGATGTCACTCAAGGATAAGGAAGACCTTCACAACAAGTCAAGTGGTGCTTACAAAGCCTCATGTGATGCTCCTACATCATCAAGTGAGAAACAAGCCTTCAATGAGGAGTTGAGCCTAATGGTGAAAAACTTCAACAAGTTCTACAAGAGTAGAATCAAGGAAATAATTCCAAGTCAAGGTCCTACAATGACAAAAGATCTTCGAGTCGTGAACGTAACTGCTACAATTGTGGAAGACTCGGATGCTACTCCAATGAGTGTACGGCTCCATACAAAAGAAGAGAAGACTCACCTAAAAGAAGAAGTCGAAGAGAAGAATCACCACCAAAAGAGAGAAGGAGTAGAGATGATCGTTATGAACGAAGAACCTCTCGGAGAAGCAAGGATTCAGAAAGGAAGGACAAATCACCAAAGAGCTACACAAAGCAAAGACATCAAGCTCATGTTGGTGAATGGGTATCCTACTCCGACTCCGACCATCACTCCAAGAGAAGCTATCACTCCGACTCCAAATATACTCAAGATGAAGGTGTTGCTGGGCTAGCACTTGTGTCAACCAACTCCTACGACATATTTGACTCACCAAATGAAGGAATTGGAAGACGCTTCATGGCTAAAGGCCCAAAGGTATCACACCCCGAGTATGTTGATTTCAATAGTGATGAAGATGACTTGTTAGGTGATGATGATTTACTTGTTGACAAATCTAGTTATGAAAACTATGATGAAAAGTCAATTTATCAAGATAAAACGAATGATAATGATAAGGAGAAGGTTGAGCATCTAACTAAAGAACTAAACACTCTTAAGTTAGCTCATGAAACTACCTTGGAAGATCATCAAGAACTGTTAAAGACTCATGAGAAGTTATGCTTTGAAAAGCTCAATCTTGAGCAAGAGCATGAGTTTTTAAAGGCAATCAATGATGACCTTCGCAAGAAAAGTTCTTCTTACAATGCCAAGAGTTTACTCTTATCTACTTACATCCTCAAGTAAAATCTATCAACAAGAGTAAGAAAGATTCTTATTCTAGTAGTAACAATAATGATGCTAAATCCAATATTGTTGCTTCTAGTAGTTCTCTTGATTCCACTAATGATTCTCTTAGCCAAGTTACACTTGAGAAAGAAAATAGCTTATTGAAGGGAATTATAGAGAAAGGTGTCTACAAGAGTCTTGTCGAGAGTAAACAATTCGAGGAAATTGTACGCAAGCAAGGAAGGCACCGGAAGAATCGATGTGTTGGTTTTGAACAAAAGTTCAATGCCAATGGAGTTGATTGGAAAGAAGATCAATACCCCAAGACGAAGTTTGTTCCTCAATAATAGAAGTATGATGCTACTTCTTTCCAAGGGACACAAGCTCAAGATGATCTTCGACCACAAGACCACAGGCTAAAAGGCAAGGACAAGCTTCAAGAAGAGATTGATGCACTTCAAGAAGCTCCCAAGGCCTTGGTCAAGTGGGTTCCCAAGACTACATCAAGTTCTACTTCATCAAGTATGACTACAACTCCAAGGATTTCGATCAAGATGATGTGGATCCCAAAGAAGAAGAACTAGAGAGTTCTTGAGGGTGACTCCGCCAACAAACTTCACTCATATCATTTTGGCAAGGAAAAGTGCAAACAACCTTCATATCATGCACTAGTTAAAGGACTCACAAACCCTCTTGTTGGTAAGACAAGGGACAAGGTAACCTAATGCTTTCATGGACATCATCTTGTGTGTGCTTCACTCTATGTCTATGGATATCCTTGTTTGTTCCTTGTGAACTAACCCGTGTAGGTATTGAAAGTGCAACTCACTCCAATGGATTGCTCCGAATGATCTACAACAACATTGAGAATCCACATCTTCAACACCTACATGAAGTCATCATCGACAAAACCCAAGGTTAGTTCATCCCTCTTAGGGGCGATCTCACATCTAGGGGGAGCTTTATAATTGAGCAAAAGCAACTCAAATGGTGTGAACACAACAATGCTTTATGTAAAAGTGGTAACCCCACTTGTGCTTAAACGATGAGTATGACCTATGATCAAATGTTCTCATTTGACTCCTAATTCAATATACTCATATATAGATGACCTAGTCATCGCCAATTGCTTGATAGATGCTAGAATTGATTGTGCATGCTTTGTCACATATTTCATTTGCCATTTCATTGTGTGAGCATGTCGTTTGCATATTTTACTCATTCAAGGACATCTACTTGTAGTTTTACTTGTTTGGCTTTTTTCTCTTTTGCCAATGGATGGACAAGAATGCCTAAGAACCTTCTCTAGCTATCTATGCTTTTCTCATCTCAAACTCTATTCATGCTATACCACAAAGTTTGATCAAGTCAGATTCGAACCACTCTGTGTGAGGAGCACTCGGAGTCCCTGATTCGTCATAGACTTAAACTTCCAAAACCTCTTTGTGCATTTCGGTCTGAACGAGACATCCACTTCGGTCGAACCGGGTTCACTAAGTTGATCTAGGTTTTCATTTTGGTGCAACCGATTTGAACACTTCGGTCACACCAAGTTGCAGCAACCGCTTGCGGTTCTGCAATCTCGGTGCCACCGAGTTGTTCCACTCGATCACACCGACAGGGTCGGGATATATATACCCACGGGTGAGATTTTGGAAATTACTTCAAATCCTCTCAGCCCACGCATGGCCCGCTCTGCCGCCTCGGGTCTCCGGATCATCTCCTCGCTGCCAACGACCTCCCGTGGTTGCATTCAGCTGTCGTCGATGGATTCTGCTCCACCATCGCCGCCGTAGCAAACACTCGCTGTTCTAGGGTACGTGTTCGACCCCTTGTGCTATCATTTTTACTCCGATTCCAAGCACAAGAACAATGCCATGAATCTTGGCACGAATGAGATTAATCTATCCAGCCAAATCCTCCTTAGACCTAGTTTGTTTCAAAAAATTTAGGGTTAGCTCTCCGCAGAACTCATCTTGGACCGACTGAATCGTAGAAATCGGTCTCACCGATTCGGCTTAGGCCATTGCACTTGCACTTTTCGGTCTGACCGAAAACTGCAAATTGGTGTGACTGAGTTCAGGATTCTATGAAACCCTAGCAAGCTCGGTGCCACCAAACTATGACTCGGTCTGACCGAGTTCACTAGTTTAGGTTCCAAGTGTTGCTTCAGTATCACCGAGTTTGTCAATTCGGTAGCTCTGAGATCACTTCTGTAGAGAACTAAAACTAAGATTTTGGACTCATTTGTTTTGCAAAACCTCTATACTTTGTGATGCTTATCTACTCTACCTCATCTATAACCTATTCATATGGTCTGTTGATAGTTTGCCTGCAAGATGTCTGACCAGAGTGACAACCAGAACAGATTTGAACAACAAGAGCAGTTGAGTGAGGGCAGCAGGAGCACACCTAGTAACTTTCCCAAGGAAGCTACTAGAGCAAGAAAGAAGAGAACTTAAGATTCAGAGGATGAAGACTATGTTGCAGCTGAGGATGAGGCCACTTCTAAGAAGTGGTAAAGAAGGAATTTGGCACTGCTGCTTCAACCAAGCCATGGTTGAATAGGAAGGCACCTGCAAGAAGAGTTCCAATGTCAAAGCCTAGAGCATCCACTCAAGAAACTTTGGGATATGAACCCAAAGAACCAATTGTAGCTGAGAAGAAGAGGAAAGAGAGGGTCAAGAAGACCACTTCCAGGATTATTGGCAAGCCCTCAATGATGAGATCTGATGAAGAAGAGGAAGAGGATGATGCTCCAGCACCCAAGGCACAAAAGCTAATGAGAGATGTAATTAAGTCAGGGGCTACTCCTAAGCCCAAACTTGCTCCCAAAGCTGCTGCTCCAGCCACCAAGTATGCACCCAAGAGGAATACAAGAAATATCTCTGCTGAGGAAAAGAACAAGGCCCCAGTGCCTGAAGTTGAAGAAGAAGAAGCTAGAGCCCAAGTGTTAAGGAAGGTGAAACCTAAGATTCCAGACCACAATGGCACACATCCTGTGGCAGAGGATAGGAAACTCAGGAAGGATGCAGGACTGAGACTCTGGAGACAGTCTGATCCATATGTTGTAAGGAGAAGAACTGCTGTGGATTACAGGTTTCACACTAAGGAACAACAAGACTTCTATGAAGTTGTTTTGCTTGACAAGAAGCCCATAGTATGTGACATGAGATGGATTGATTAGACATATATGAAAGAAAATGAAGATCATTTCCCAAGTGTGCTTGATAGCTTCAAGGCTTGTGAAGTTGACACATTTGTTGGCCAGAAGCATACCAAGTGGAATGATGAGCTGATCATGCAATTCTATTCCACTGCTCACTTCTATCTAGATGGTAGAATTGTATGGATGTCAGAGGGTATAAGGTACCAGTCTACAGTTGATGAATGGGCTAAATTGATTAATGCCCCAGAAGCTCATGAGGATGACTTGGATGTGTATGCCAAGAAGAAGAAAGACCACAACTCTATGGCCAACATGTACAAGGAAATTCCAGATGAAGATCTAGAAACTCACAAGTTTGGATCAGTGAAGCACTTGTTGTCAGGACTGCCAACTATCAACACTATTCTGAGGCACACTCTTTTTCCAAAATCTGGAGATCATAGAATGATAAGAGGACACTCAATCAACTTGCTGCATATATTTGATGTCCATCAGAAGTTCTAGGTGACGAGTCTGATTGTGGAAACAATCAAGAGGACAGCTGCAGATCAGAAGAGGTCTTGTGGGTATGCTCCACATATTCAGGTGCTCATCAACTCCAAGATGGGCACATGCCTATTTGTTGGACAAGGAGCATCTACCTCTCAGACCATATTTTGAAGAAAACACTATGGTCATGGATGAGAATGATCCTTCATCTGTGCAAGCACATGAGAAGAGAGAGAAGGCAAGGGCAGAGAAAGTTGCAAACATGCCAAGTGTTGAAGAGGCATCTCAGGTGTTCCTCAAAATCAAACAAGATCAACTTGGATATCTTATCCAATCCACCTTGAGGATTGAGCAGGGCTTGGCCACCCTAACTCAGAACCAGGAGAGTTTGGAGAGAATCATAGAGCAGAAAATTTTATGATCTTGATGTCAAAGTTATTGAGATTCAGTCAGTTGTTGAGCAACTCTAGGAGGAAGTAGAGGAGAAGAAGGGCAATGCTACTACAGATGCTTTCACTGGAGTGCCCAAAGGTCAGAGGTCTGCTACAGAGCCTATTCCAGACACTAGAGCCACTACATCTGCTCTAGCAGCCACAGATTCAGTACCACCTCCAGCACCCACTCCAGCAGCTCTAGCTACATCTACAAAAGCCTTCATCCGCGGAGTCGTCTCCACACCGCCTCATGGAGACCAAGCCTGAGAGAGACGCATGTCACTATGCATATTTGAACTTGTTGGTAACTTGTTGCCAAAGGGGGAGAAATATGTATAGATCATAGCCTTTGAGAAAGAGAGTGTTGCTTTTTTGTCTCGCTTGAACTTTATTTGCTTGAACTTTATTGTATGCCTGCTTGCTACATTATGTTTCTGTGTGAGATACTTGGATGATCATGTGGTTGATCATATACTACCTTAATGTGTGCTTGAATGATACTATCCCTTATATTCATTTATGATCATTCACTTTGCTTGGTGATGAGTGCATGTTTTTATTGTTATTATTTTGAGCGCTCCACCAAGATGTATGTGACATGGTAGAGTGACCCATGATCCTAACACATTGTGCATTTGCAGTCCAAAGCAAATTTTAAATAATGCACAAATTTATGGGGAGCTCTTGCTTTTCACATACTTCTCAAAGCGACAATGTATTTCAATATTATCACCATTTGTCAAAGCTTTGATCTATATGTTGGCATCAATTACCAAAAAGGGGGAGATTGGAAGTGCAACTATCCCTGGGTGGTTTCTCATCGAACTAATGCCATTTCAAGATAAATATTTCAGGAAAGTTCAATGATTGGCATGGCATGGATTAGGATTGTGGACGCCTCAAAATGCTAAGGACAAAGGATTGGCTCAAGCTCTAAAGCTCAAGACTCTTCATTTTACTTTTAGTGATCCAAGATCACATTGAGTCTATAGGAAAGCCAATACTATTAAAAGGGGATGAGGTGTTGCTTAATGGCTTGCTTGCTCTCATGATGCTTAGTGATATGCTCCAAAGCCCTCAACCACTTGCTCATATCCACATATGTCCCAAACCAAAAGTCAAACTCGGCCCCACCGATTTGATTCATCCTGCGCCACCGAGTTAATTTGACATAGCCACTTACAGAAACCCTAGTCTTTTCGGTCTCACCGATAGGGATCTCAGTCTCACCGAGATGGGATTGTAAACTCTCTGTTTCCCTTCATAACGTTTTGATGAAACCAAGATGAGAGATCGGCCCCACCGAGTCTGCAATGTAAACTCCCTATTTCCTTTTCATAACGCTTCGGTCCCATTGAGACGACTGAATCGGTCCCACCTAGTTTGCCTGACCAACTCTCTGGTTAGATAATTACCAAATCGATCCCACCGAGTTTGTGTAATCGGTCAAACCGAGATTACGTTATGACCTAACCCTAATGATAACGGTCCCACCGAGTTGATATGTCAGTCCCACCAAAATTCCTAACGGTCGTATAATGCACTGAATCAGTCTGACCGAGTTTATTGTTCGGTCCCACCGAGTTTGGTATATTGTGTGTAATGGTTAGATTTTGTGTGGAGGCTATATATACCCCTCCACCCTCTCCTCATTCATGAGGAAAGCCATCAGAATGTGCCTACACTTCCACTACTCATTTTCTGAGAGAGAGCCACCTACTCATGTGTTGAGACCAATATATTCCATTCCTACCATATGAATCTTGATCTCTAGCCTTCCCCAAGTTGCTTTCCACTCAAAGCCTCTTTCCACAAAATCCAATCCTATGAAAGAGAGTTGAGTGTTGGGGAGACTATCATTTGAAGCACAAGAGCAAGGAGTTCATCAACAACACACCATCTATTACCTTTTGGAGAGTGGCGTCTCCTAGATTGGTTAGGTGTCACTTGGGAGCCTCCGACAAGATTGTGGACTTGAACCAAGGAGTTTGTAAGGGCAAGGAGATCGCCCACTTCGTGAAGATCTACCCTAGTGAGGCAAGTCCTTCGTGGGCGATGGCCATGGTGCGATAGACAAGGTTGATTCTTCGTGGAACCTTCGTGGGTGGAGCCCTCCGTGGACTCGCGCAATCGTTACCCTTTGTTGGTTGAAGTCTCCATCAACTGGATGTATGATAGCACCACTTATCAGAACCATGACAAAAACATCTGTGTCTCCAATTGTGTTTGTTCTCTCCAATCCCCTCCCTTTACTTTCTTGCAAGTTGCATGCTTTACTTTCTGCTGCTTACATACTTATTGCATGCTTGCTTGAATTGTATCATGATTGCTTGACTTGTGCTAAGAACTGGCAAGAACTAAAATTGGGAAAAGGTTAAGTTTTTATTTTGTCAAGTAGTCTAATCACCCCCCCTCTAGACATACTTTCGATCCTACATATTACAAACATGATCATCTCATACATCAAATATATTTCATCATGTCTTTGGCCATATCGTATCACAACATACCCTGCAAAAGCAAGTTAAACATCCTCTAATTGTTGTTGCATGTTTTATGTGGTTGCTATGGGTATCTAGCAAGAACGATTCTTACATACGCAAAGCCACAATGGTGATATGAAAGTTGCTATTTAAACTTCAACAAGGACCGCCTTTGTCAAATCCGTTTCAACTAAGCTGGGAGAGACAAACACCTGCCAGCCATCTTTATGCAACAAAGTCACATGTTAGTCGATGGAACCGGTCTCATGTACATGGACTTGTAAAGTTGGTCCGGCCCGCTTCATCCCACAATACCGCCGAACAAAGAAAAGACCAAGGGAGGAAGCAATTTGAATATCAACACCCACAAACTCCTTTGTGTTCTACTCGTGATCTCATCCACGCATAGACCTAGCTCATGATGCCACTGTTGGGGAACGTTGCATGGGAAAAAAAAATTCCTAC
The DNA here is from genome assembly GCF_018294505.1 of Triticum aestivum. Lineage (NCBI taxonomy): Eukaryota > Viridiplantae > Streptophyta > Magnoliopsida > Poales > Poaceae > Triticum > Triticum aestivum. The sequence goes on along the minus strand of NC_057795.1, from coordinate 385,314,744 downwards.
GCTCACCAAGATCAATCTAGGAGATGAACATCTACGAGAGGAGATATTGCATCTACATATCCTTGTAGATCGCTAGGTGGAAGAGTTAATAAATGATGTCGATGTAGTCAAACGTCTTCGCGATCCAATCACGATCCGTCTCGCGAACTCCGGATCGAGTGATGAACGGACGACACCTCCGTGTTCAACACACGTACGACATGATGACGCCTTCACCTCCTCGATCCAGTGAGCGATGGTGAAGTAGTAGCTCAAGTCCTCCAACATCACGATGGCGTGGCGGCGGTGGTGGTGGAGGAATCTCAGCAGGGCTTCGCCAAGCCTCATGGAGAAGAAGGACTACGAGGGAGAGGGAGGGCAGCACTGTGGCATAGATGGATGCGTCTGCCCTCCCTCTACCCCTCTGTATATAGGGGGGAGGGAGGAGGAGGGGGCACCCTAGGGTTCCCTAGGGGGGGCGGCCAGCAGGGGAAACCCTAGATGGGTTTTGATGCGCCTCCTCCCGGGAGCCATGACCCCCAAGGCAAAGGGGGTGGCTGCCTTAGGGGAGCGCCCCACCCCTTCTGTTTATGTGAGATGGGGTGAGGGGAGCGCACAACCCCTTAGTGGGCTGGTTTTCCCCCTCCCCTTGGCCCATGAGGCCCCCCAACACTTGCCGGGGCCCACCAAAACCCCTTTCGGTCATGCTGGTCATCACCCGGTACCCCCGAAACAATTCTAGACTCCAATAGCCTTCTTCCAAAATATCAATCTTCACCTCCGGACCATTCCGGAGTTCCTCATCACGTCCGGGGTCTCATCTGGGACTCTTAACAACCATCGATAACCACCATAACGACTCAACTATACTTATATCGTCACCAAACGTTAAGTGTGTAGACCCTGCGGGTTTGAGAACTATGCAGACATGACCGAGACACCTCTATGGTCAATAAAGAACAGCGGGACCTGGATGCCCATATTGGTTCCTACATATTCTATGATGATCTTATCAGCCGAACCTCGATGCCAAGGATTCAGCTAATCATGTATGTAGTTCACTTTGTCTATCAGTATGTTAGTTGCCCGAGATTCAATCGTTGATATCTCCATACCTAGTTCAATCTCGTTACCTGCAAGTCTCTTTACTCATTCCGTAATACAAGATCCCGTGACTAACTCATTTTTCACATTGCTTGCAAGCTCATTGTGATGTTGTATTACCGAGTGGGCCCTGAGATACCTCTCTGTCATACGGAGTGACAAATCCCAGTCTTGATCCATGCCAACTCAACGTACACCCTCGGAGATACTTGTAGAGCACCTTTATAATCACCCAGTTACGTTGCGACGTTTGGAACACAAAAGGTAGTCCTCCAGTGTTAGTGAGTTGCATGATATCATGGTCATAGGAACATATACTTGACATGGAGAAAACGATAGCAATAAACTTGACACGATCATATGCTACGTTTATAATTTGGGTCTTGTCCATCACATCATTCTCCTAATGATGTGATCTTGTTATCAAATGACAACTCATGTCTATGGCTATGAATATATAGCCATCTTTGATCAACGAGCTAGTCTAGTAGAAGCTCACTAGGGATAAGTTGTTTTCTATGTATCCACACAAGTATCTGAGTTTCCGATCAATACAATTCTAGCATGGATAATAAACGATTATCATGAATAGAGAAATATGATAATAACTAATATATTATTACCTCTAGGGAATATTTTGCAACAAAAGATGCGTCAACATTGAGCTTTAGAAAATCCACAGGAGGAGGACTCCAACCCCATCTTTTTATTGTAGCTCTTGGAGAGGAACAATAACAAAATTCGTTGTAAGTGCTCGAATCCTAGAAATCTGAGAGGCGCTCTGGGTTGTTTGCTCATGGATATGTTTACGTCCTTCCCACCGCAGATACTAGGTAGTGATGTTGATCATCTCTCGAGTGTTCAAAATCTCCATAGAACATAAATCCTGCTCAGGCATAAGAAGTAAGTACTCAGGATCGCCTCGTCTACATGATCGAATTCACATGCTCTCATGATTATTTCGTCCAAACCCAACCTTCTCCAAATATCTCTTTGTAATAGATAAATAACACATGCTTTGTATCTTCTGGACCAAAAGAACAAGCAAGGCATTGAGGTGAGACTTTGATATGCCCGTTGGCCAACATAACACAACAATGGACTTGTGTTTTAGTGGCTTGTGATTGTTTTACTAAAATAAAAGGTAAGCGAAAGATGGCTTGCATGCAATCAAACTTGATATGCATAAATCTTGCAATAAGGTTGAATGGCCTTTTTTTTAAAGGAGATCATGCTAAAGCTGGGTTTCCAGGATAATTGGGTAAATTTTATTATCCTGGATATTGGGTTTGGTTTAAAGCGAAAGAAAGCGAGAGTTTACTACCCTAAAACAAGGTAGTTACTAGAGTGCTCTAACATCTTTAAAATATTACATGTGACAGAGTCTTGTGAAATAGGATGAGATCCAATGATAAACATCATTTGTATGTCATATTTGCCATCTCTCTATTCTTGGATAAGCTCCATATGACAACCAATATTTGAAGCTATTTGTACGTTGTATATCAGTCAATAAATACAACTATAATCAGTGATCCCTCCATAAAGATATATAAGAGTGTTTAGATCACTAACTGAGGCTAGCTGTTATCTTGGATTACACATAACGAGTTGGGAGAGGATTTGGGACACGGAGGTGCGAGGGAGCGAGTCCCTTGGGCATGCTTTTTCTTTTGACTTTCGATTTTCAAACTTATTGAATAAAAGTCCAAATTTGTTGACGTTCTGGGAACCAGGGTACCTAGACTTGCCTGCCTGCGGCCCATGACATGGCTCCATCAGCAGCCTGGTATGGTCCATCTACAAGACTGTTAAGATAAGACCCTCGCGATGGGCCAAACCTCGAGAGGCGGACGACACCAAGACCTCGTGAGGGAGTGGCCTCCTCCGCAGGCTGCTCCTAAGGAGCAGAGATTCCTATGCCAGTGCCCAACCTCACGAGGTTGCGATGATGTAAGCCATGACGACCAAGGCCAGGCGGGCACCAACGGGCGTAGAGAGGATAGTTTCCTCTTTGGTCCTAAGGAGGCAAGCACAGGCGCGGGTTCCCGAGGAATCAGGCAAAGGTTTCCATTCCAGTGCAACGACACCAAGACCACCAGGACGGCAGGAAAGATGTCATCGCCGAGCCCACCACAAAGTCGCGGCTAGAAGCTTTGCAGGCAAAGACCACCTTTTGTCAGGATAAGATGTACTGCTTGTCCCCTTTCAAATTGGCCACTGTGGGATCCCTTACCGCCTATGTTTTGGGGGAAGAAGACCAAGGCCGCTATAAGTATAGGTTAGTCAACACCATAGAGAGGGATACGGACCCCCGATCCGAACCTCTCAACCCATTCCCTCACCAGAGCAGACCTCACTAGGTTGTTCATCCCTTGTACTTGTTCATACTCAGCCCCTCATGAGGCAAATCCACCACAAAGCAGGAGTAGGGTCTTACACCGCAAGGTGGCCCGAACTTGGGTAAACTGCTGAATCCATCTTCTTCCTTGTTCATCGAGCTAGGCCGTGGGGCGACGAGTTGGTTGGATGGATAGATTGAGTTATTCGCACATGCCCCAGAGTTTGAACCTTTCTTGGGTCCGCGGACCCCTGAATCCAACATTTGGCGTGCCAGGTAGGGGCGTGTCGAAGCTTCTCTTCCATTGTTCGCTCTGCCTCCGTTCCGTCGTTCGTATGGCCGACGCTCGCTATCCGTGTCGAGCGCCGGGCCGCTAAAGGCGCTCAGAAGGCACCTGTGGGCAACGACACTCCTCACCACTCTCCTTTCCCCACGGCCAACGCCGCCACCAGTCCTACGGCTCATGAGTAGCAAGATTCGTCACTACCACCCTCCATGCGGCGTGATGGCCGCACCGCCACTTCGTTGCCTACACAGCCACTAGTCGTCTTCTCATGCTCATTGCAGGCCGGCAAACGCATAGGCTGCACTGCTCATAGCTCGCGAACTCCTGTGCTATCATCCGGCCAACGACCTCTACAAAGACTAGCTAGGCTACATCGCCGAGCTCGTCAGCGCCGTCGAAGAGGCTCCTGCGCTGTCTCGCTCACTGCCTGCCCTGCTATCCCAGGCGGGCGATGTGGCCCATGGCACACCTCCTCCTCCTCCTCGGCGCGATGTTGTCCCCAAGCCCTAGCGCGATGCGCCCCAACGTGACCTACCGCGCATGGCACCGGCGCGCGATGAGGCAAGATGCAAGGTGGTGCAGCGGCCGTTGGTCACTGCGCGCGCACTCTCAGCGCCTCAGCGCCAGCACCAAGACCTCGCGCCACCAGAGCTTGTGGCGCGTGGGCGTCAAGACCAAGCTCCCCCCATGCGACCCACACCTGTGAGTGCGGCCGGCTGCCAGCCTTTGAGCCCAGAGCTGCACCGCATCATTTGGACCGACAGGATCAAGCCGGATCTGCCTCCATGCTACGACAGCACCCCGACCCCGCTGAGTTCCTCCAGCTCTACGAGCTGAGCATCGAGGCGGCAGATGGCAACGACAACGTCATGGCGAACTGGTTCCCCATGGCCCTCAAATATGGCACACGTTCTTGTCTCTAAACCTTCTGGTGGGGTCGATCTCCTCCTAGGACGAGCTACGCGAGCGCTTCATCACCAACTTCCAGGGCACTCGCGACCGCGCTCCTATAGTAGGCGACCTGGTGCGCATAAAGCAGCAACCGGGCGAGACCTTGCACAAGTACATACAATGCTTCACGAACGTTCATGTCAAGATCCCGAAGGTGTTGGACGAGGCATTCCTCTTGGTGTTCTCTGATGGCATCCCGGATGTAAAGATGAAGGAGGAGCTCGCCATCCACAAGGACTTGTGCTCGGCGCTAGAGATGTTCAACATGGCCGCCAGATGCACGGGAGCAGAGGAAGGTTGCCTCTCCCTCCTAGAGCATTTGGAGGTCGATCCTGAGGACACAAAGGCCAAGGCTAAGGAGGTAAAGCACAAGGGACCTGGTGTGCTTGTGCCTGAACCTGAGATGAAGCACGGATGCAACCACGGCGAATTCTCCCGGGGCAACTGCCCATTCTGTGTCTTCCACAATGTCCATAGCCACAACACCAACGACTGCCAGGAGGTCAAGGCAATCCGAGATAGGCGCCTCGGCCGCTGCCCCAAGCATGCGACCGCGGCTATGGCCATGGAGGAGGCCGCGGTCGAGGCCGCTGGGACAACCGTAACCCCGGCCAAGACTGGCGCGATCAGCCTCATGAGGACCACTCATAGGGCCAGCCTAGCGACGGCCCCTGGCATGACTAGCCTCGTGAGGACCGTCCTTAGGGCAATGCCGGCCTCCCTCCGCTGCCAGCATCACCAAGGAGGAACAACGACAGTCGCAAAGATGATGGGGCTGGGGGCTTCCAGGAGCTGCACATGATTGCCTGCATCCTGGGTGGTGCTCAGGCCCCCGCCTCTCATCGCATCTTCAAGCAGTTCACTCGTGAGGTGAACGCGGCCCTCCCAAAGTTTGAGGCGTCGCGCCCCCTCAGGTGGTCCAAGTGCGCCATCACCTTCGACTCTACGGACCAGTTCAAGTGCTCACCCCCGCTGGCGTGCTCCCGATGCTCTACACGCCGACCATCAACAACTTCCTCGTCACAGAAACCATCATTGACGGTGGCGCGGGGCTCAACGTTCTTTCCGTCGAGACGTTTGAAACGCTCTAGGTGCCATATGACCAGCTTCTACCCATCAAGCCTTTCTCAGGGGTGACCGATGGCTCCAGTGTCCCCATAGGGCAGATTCATCTCCCTGTCACCTTCGGCAAGCGCGACAACTACCATACCAAGCTCATCGACTTTGAGGTCGCCCACATTCGCCTCCCATACAATGTCATCCTCGGGTATCCGGCCCTCGCCAAGTTCATGGTAGTGACTCAACACGGCTACAATTCCTCAAGATGCCAGGAAGTGGTGGTGTCATCATAGTCGCTTGCGACAAAAAAGGATGCAGTGTTCTTCCTCGAACGCGCCTACCAAGCTGCAGCAGACAAGAACTCGGATGGCGAGGGTGCCACCCCGCCTCCTGAGGCCATCCCCAAGAAGAAGAAGCAGCTCCTCCCCAAGCACTTTCAGGAGGCTGGGATTCCTGACAATCAAGCCTTAAGCCCCGCGCCCACTGCTGGGGGCCCCTTCCCTCTAGCATAGAAAGGTTCGCCCGACGCCCCTCTCAAGACAAGCTCGGGGGCTCTTGTTTGGACGGCCTCTTACCTGACCAGTATCACGAGGGAGGCGTTCGGGCACCACGTGGGACCTGCTTCAACGTGTGTCTCCGTGAGCAAGGCGCAAGGCGCGAGGTGCCAGGCGCTCAGGAGTTCATCACCAAGACGATCGAAGAGCTTCAAGAGGCGCGAGCCATGCGTGGAGAGCGTAGCCCCGCATCATCCAGTGCAGCTACCGCTCCTAACATGGGTGGCGAGCTGTGCGTCTGCGTTAACATCCCAGGCCTCAACATGGCTACTTCTCAGGAGCTCTTCTGGCTGTCCCGCATCGGCCGGAGTGGGGGCTACGCTTGCAACTATGTCTGCATGCTGTTCGGCCTGCTGAACATGGTTGCCTCACACCAGCGCTACATGCAGGGCGTCCTGGCAGCTCACAAGGCCAGGCGCCAGGCGATGCTGATGGAGGAAGTGCCGGAACCTCGCGAGCCCCTTAGGCCTCAGGAGCCGGCTGGCCTATGAGGAGCGGTCTCTGCGGCGCGTGTCTTCAGCTACTCCGACGCTTCTACAACGATGGTGCCATGTGACTTTTTGGTTTGTTCAACTGAGGGCGCCGTCCGGGCTGCATCATCCTCAAGCCGTTAGGGTCCGGCCCTACAGCACTGATAAACGTAAGAGACTGAGCTATGGATCACGACCGGCCCCGCACATGTCACCTCACCAGGTCCTTAGTGCCTTCGTCTTCTCGCGGAAAGATCACTAGCTGGATGGCAAGCGCGGTTGCCTGTTATGTTTTATGGCTAACCATAGGAACCCCCAGAGGAAGGACCATGGATGGCTTCACGAGCACCATGCTGCGTACTAATGGGCGCAACCCCCCCCTCCCCCCCGGCACCCGCTCGGGTCAGCCACTCTTTTCTCGTGCAAGTCGCTTGCACGTTAAAGGGGGGGCCTTGAGCACCATGCCTCAGGGGCTCTTACCGGCCCTCGAGCCCTCTCCCCTAGCCTTGACCACGAGATCGTAACCTAGCATACTAGCGGCGGCCGAGCCTCGCTTGTGAGCCGTGTCCCGAGGACGTAGAGAACCCAGACGAGCGGGGGAGATTGACTCGGTAGGAGCCATGCAGGGGGGCGCCATCGGGAAAAGGGCATAGCCTAACGTCGCACAAGATGCTTGCAGCAAAGGAGTCACCGCAGGCTCGCCAAGATAAGTCACCTCGCACGCGTAGGCGTGAACTTCATGATCAGCGCTTTTTCTCCAGTGATCTCGCTCGGGTAAGGAAACTTCCCTTTCAATCCTTCAGGAGCCACTTGCGCGCCAAAGGGGACCTCTTGAGCATCGTGCCTCAGGGGCCCTACCGGACCTTGGGCCGCTCACCTCCTGGCCTTGACCATGGCATCTCGACCTGGCATACACTACAAAAAAGGCACATCTGTGACATTTTGGGCCGAACAATTTTTCCTGTCATGGTTATGAAACTTCTATGATGATAATTGTGAGAAAACCTGGTATCATCATAGATGTGGTGGGCTCCTACTTCTATGACAAAAAATCATGACAGAAAATGGGTTTTTCATCCTGGGTAGGCTGGAGACACAGCTGCCTGACATTCTTTGGGCCGCCCATGACGGAAAAAATTATGGTAGAAGCGAGGGCAAGGAAAATATCGAGGAGTTCCCAGTTACAGTGGGTGGTCGGGGCCGAGCGATGCACAGAGGTTTCCGCGTTTCTCTCGTGTACGCGTGTTTGTGCGAGGCCTTGGCTAACTAAACCTGGGCGACCGCATGTTACTAACCCGAGCGATCGATCCCTTGGCTGTTAACTGAACCCGAGCGATTCACTCGCTGTTGACTGAACCCGAGCGATTCCTTTGCTGCTGCTGCTAACTGAACCGAGCGATCGATCACTATTGCTTACTGAAGCCGATTGAGCCCCCGTGTGAGAAATAGCTAGCCGGTGTTGGGTTGCCTCTCGATGAACAGTGACCGTTGCTACCGTGCGTGTGGTACATAGAAACAAGTCGAGACGTGGTGAGTCAAGCCGGTTGGTTGGCCGTGGATGAATAGTTCCCGGTGGGGGGTGGATGAACAGGACCCCGTGGTAGTAGGCGGTTGCGGCTAGATGAACAGGACCCCGAGGAGGCCGCCGCACCCCGTGGAGGGTCTATGAACAGTAGCCGGTGGAGGGTTGTTGAACAGTAGCACATGGATGAATAGTAGCTGGTGGAGGCTGGAGGAGCTCGATGGTGGATGAACAGTTGCCCATGGAGGCTTGAGCGAGGCAGTAGACGGTGGATGAATAGGACCCCATTTCACCGTAGGGGCTCCAACACAAGTCCGTTTCCTCCATTTTGCAGTACGCCACACCCCTCCCGATCAACAGGACTGCATTTCGACCGTAGGCACTCGAATTGAAGACCGTTTCCTCCGTTTTACGGTACGCCATACCCTTCTCAATGAACAGGACCCCGTATCAACCATACGCTGTCGAACAGAAGGTCCGTTTCCTCCGTTTTCCGGTTCGCCTGACCTGGTTTCGGCTGTTCCGTCCAAGCTGGTTGACTTTGATGAAGATGACATATTCTGACCCAGTCGGTTGCCTCCCGATGAACACGACGCTATTTCCTCCGTTCTGACCCAGCCGGTTGGCTGCTGATGAACAAGATGATGTTGTTGTACACCTTCAAGACCACGTCCGTATGTACGTGCGTAGCCGTATTTACTTTCTTGCAGTGTGGCTGTACGTATGTGTACATGTTATAGACGAGACTGCGTGACATGCTATGTCCGCGTCTCTACTACGACACGTGTTGCTCCTTACTCGGCCACAGTTCATCGCTACAGAGAGACCGATCGACCAATATGTACGTACACGTTTGTGACCACACAAACAACGCTACGTACGCTTCGACCGGGTGGGTCCCAACTATTCCTTGCGTGCGAAGATATAGCTGGTGGGTCCCAACTGTTAGGTGGAGAATCTTTTTTTCGTAGTATGGACGTACTTCCTTGCGTGCGAAGATGTAGCTGGTGGGTCCCATCTGTTAGGGGGAATGTTTTTTTCGCGAAATACGGTTGCCTGTCCGGTGGGTCCCTGCTGTCAAGTGGAAGAAACATTATTTTGCGTGTAACAAGGAGGCACTTCCTTCCTGCGGCCGTGGACCCATCTGTCAGCCTCTCCACGTACAGTACTCTTCAGATGGAAGTCATTCCTTGAACACATTGACCACATTGACCACGCCGTGCCGAAAGCACCAAGGCAGTGGACGACGGGGAGGCCTAGGAAGGGGATGACGTGGAGCTGGGGAAGATGCGGTAGTGGATGCCCATGCGGAGAGGAGTATGAGGGTTGAGTGGTTCGGCTATGGTGTGAGGCTATCATCGCCACAGAATAATAGGGGTTGTAGGTGACTAGAGGGATGGCCTCGCCAATGGTTGGAGTCGGAGGGGGTGGTGAGGCCTGCGTGGCAGCACAACCGGCCATGGGAGGCGGGAGCAGGCGGCACAGACCGCGATGGTTTGGGCGGCTATAGCAAGAAGACCAGAGGTTGAAGAAGCACGACAGCCATTGGCATACAGTTATTGCAGCTAGAATCATTTGTATCGACTAAGTTGACAAAGCCCTGCGTCCGCGTTAACTTAGTAGGCCTACAAGTCAGCCTCCAAATATGGTGGGTCCCACCTAGCAGCAGGGGTCTTCATTTTTTTGTGCGTAATAAGGAGGCACTTGCGTGCGAAGAGATATAGCTGGTGGGTCCGAGCTTTCCATGGCGGGAATGTTTTTTTCATGAAATACAGAGGCCCTTTCGGTGGGTCCCCATTGTTAGGTGGAGGAATCATTATTTTGCGCGTAACAAGGAGGCACTTCCTTGCTGCAGTCGTCGAACCAGTTGTCAGCCTCTCCATGTATAGTACTCTTCCGATGGAAGTCATTCCTTGACCACGTTGAGCATGCCGCGTCGAGAGCACCAAGGAAGGGATGACGGTGAGGCCTAGGAAGGGAATGACCCTGAGCCAGGGAAGACTCGTTAGTTGTTACCCACGCGGAGGGGAGTACGAGTGTTTACTGCTTTGGCTCCAGTGTGAGGCTGCCGTCGCCAGAGAATAACAGGAGGTCTGGGTGAGTAGAGGGATGTCTATGCCAGCGATAGGAGTATGGTGGGGCGGAGAGGCCTGCACAGTAGCACAGCCGGCCGCGGGAGGAAGGAGCAGGTAGTCCCGCCGGCGCTTGTTTGAGCGGCTGGAGCAAGAAGAGCAGAGATTGAAGAAGCACGACGATCGTTGGATGGACATCCAACAGTCACTGCTCTCGTGTGCTAACTAAGTTGGCACGACGTTGCGTGTGTGTTAACCTTTTTTTAGGAAAGCGTACACGTCAACCTATAGTAGGCGCACAAGTCAGCCTCAAATCTATGGAAAACAACATACATCCCATCTGCCAGTATTTCTAATAATTTACAGCCCATTGGTTAATTCTTAAGGATTTTTTGGAGCCCATATTCTTTTTGTTAGCATTACAACCCATATTGCGGCCACGGTTAAAACATTATACGAAATTTTGCATATTTCGCCGTGGTACGAACTGTTTTTAATCCTGAAATTTTGAGTCACATTCAAACTAATTTGAAAAATAAATTCATATCTATATAAAATCCAAAAAATTGTCCACACATAAAAATCAAGGGAATTTAAAATCTCGAAATGAAAAAAAAGAAATTTGAAACTAATTGCCGGTTTGATGTATTTTAACAATGTACAACCCATTTTCTCATTAGTGATAGCCCATTTTCTTATCTTGAAAGATTTGCAGCCCGACAGGACTGAGAAAGCAAGTAGGCCTCGGTTGGGCATTCTACAAAAGAACAAAAAAAACTGGGCTAGCCATTTTCAGAAAGAAAAAAGAACTACTGGGCTGGTCTTGTGGTAAACATAAAAGAAAAGGCTGGCTAGACAGGCCAGACTGCCCCGCACAGCCCAGTTTACACCCTGCTTCCGTCTCAAAAACATAAATAAATGGGCAAGCTATTGGGTCCCTCGTGTCAGCCGCTCGTTGTGCAATTCTCTCGTTTATTGACTACCTTGACAATGGCATGTGACCCAGATGTTAGAAATCCATTAGGAGGAACCATTTTTTGGCTTGAAATAAGGAGGCACTTGCTTGCGTACTGCCATGAACCTGGCGGGTCCCTGCTGTCATCCTTTCCATGTACGATCATCTCCTGATTGTGTACACATCAACCTAGTAGGCCCACAAGTCAACCTCTAAACCTGTGGCAGACAAATACAACTCATTTAAAACATAACAACCCATTACATACATTCACACGGAAAGTTCAACATTCACGGCAAAGTAACATGTCTGGTCAGATATAGAGTACTGAACTTCCACGTTGACAACCATCATAGCCAAGTTAACTATCTAATCCCACTAATACTCTAGGGTACAAGTACTGACTTACTCCTAGCTAACTAGACGATGTCGGCCGCCATCTGGGGTACAAGCTAAATGCCGGCACCGACATCCTCCTCTTTGCCTCAGACTTGCCGGAGGTGCGATAAGGTACGTTGCTCTCGCGCATTGGCCCTTTCCATGCTGGCATGGTCCACCAGAGCTTGGGCTTCTAAGCGAGAAACCCACTTGACGAGCTGGTAGTAAAATTCGGCGTCGCGCACGCGTGCGTGCCCGACATCCTCAAGGGCTATTTGCCGGGTGTCATCTCTACATAGTCGTCCCAGTCGCGGCGCTCTGCTTGCAACTCAAAGCGGCGATGCTGCTACTCCATGCCTCGCTTCGGCGCAAATTGGTGATACGCTGCTCCTCCGCCAGGCGGTCGCACTCCAACAAGTCCTTGTACTCTGCATTGCCATCTAAAGACTGATAGAATGCCTCCTCCCTCAGTCTTCCTTCCCGTGAATAACCAAACACTAGATCTGGTGGTGAGCACCTCTTGCGTCGCCTATTGCGGACGGTCGGGGGTATGATGGACGTGGCGAGAGTGAGGGAAAGTGGCGAGCAACATCAGGCCGGTGGGGTTTGTGAGGGGAACCGATAGGGCGAGTTGGCTGATGGTGCTACCAGAGAATGCCGGGAACCAGTAATTATAGGTGGAAGGTAGGTGGAGCACCGTGTCACCGGAAACACGACGATCATTGGAATCTAGTGCATAAGCTGGCATGGCTTAGCATGCCAGCTTACCGCGGAAAACTGGAAAAACTGATGTGTCGTCCTGTCCTATCCTGTCAGTGGTGTGTCCCGTCCTTGCTGGGTCGCACATCGGCATGACGGTCAAACGAGTGCACTCAAATCATCGAGATGAGGTACACCCTCCTTGTCAAAAAATATTCCATTGCTCATCATCTACCTTGGTTGGTGAGATTTTTTAATTCAGCCCTTCAAACCAGAAAGGAGGTAGTACGTGCGTGATCCGTTATTTATTCATGTAGGATCGAGTAGGTCTGATAGTGTATGTGTTGGATCGAGTAGGTCGGATAGTGTACGTGTAGGATCACATTAGATGATGAACGTTTGCTGGGAGATAAGGCATTTGCGAACGTTTTTGCTGGCAGTTTCTTCAGATTCGCATGGCATTTTCTTCAGAACAGCTTGTCCGTTTCTTCATAGGTAGGCATTTTTATTCAAAAAACTGCCACCTTTGGATCTTGCATCGCAACTAAAACTACCAGGAGTGTATTAGTAGGCTAGCTAGTGATCGATAAGTAAATTGTAAGCACTAAGAGAATAGAAATAAGGAACTGCTACTAACTTGTAAACACTGAGAACACAGAAATCAAGATCATGTTGTGCTCAATAGTAAGAGCCGATCCGTTTGAAATGTTCACACAAGACTCACAGGCCTGGCATTGTAATATGTTCACATTAGTACCTCAAATTCACAACCAACTAGTAACATGTTAATGCATCTCAATGATTCACCCATCATATACAAATATGTATCTCCAAAAGCAAAGATCTAGAAAAAACATATGTTCTTCCTACTGACATGGATGCTTCTTTGGGCCAACATTCATTACAGAGTGAAAGACAAATTTGTTTGTGAAGTCTACAGTTCCTCTTGCAAACGTAAGTGGTTTCACCAACAGCGGAAACCATGAGAATGAACTACACATAATGAGGAGCATCCACTACAATATAATTTGGTATTCTCTCGATCACACGGCGAGACTATTTTTGGAATACAAACTTTAACTTATGAAAAATGATGCCCATTTTATAATCAGGCCAAACCAATGAAGCACCTAGTGTTGGCCAATAAATAGTACAATATTACTTTTGGGCAGTCCATGAGGTGACTATCAATCTTTTTGTGTCTATTTTCAAATGGCACTGCATGCAGTGACTATACTATTCTCTTGTGTAGTTCCACCAAAATTGCGGTCACTTTGTTTGTTTGCCAAATAGCAATGGGCAAACATCTGTCTGCACAAATATCAAGCAACTAGTAAACATATACCCCACCTTGTATTTCGGTTTAAAGACGTCTCTTCCGCTTAGCATCTATCATGTTTTGCACTGGACAATTTGATACTATCATGTTTTGTCCTGGACAATTTCGTACTGAATTGATTTGCTGGTATAGAGCAGAAATATAGCGCATATTCTTCATTAGAACAAGGATATCCATGTTCGTAGTGATGGAAGAGGTGAAATTGATACAACCAAAATTGAGCATCCAATCATTGAATCATCTCCTACACCTCCAATGTAGGTCCACCCTGCCAATAAATTCACATGCAAACCACTAATATTACTATCTAATGTTAGTACAAAAAGAGTAGCGAGATAGTAGGAAACCATGTGCGTTCGTGATGCATAGCTCATAGTGCCACCAATTGGATATAAAGGTTTGGAAGAAAACATGCTCCTAATATTAAACCATTTGGACTTTTTGTGCAGTTCCACTAAAATCGACCATCCCTATTTGCATAGATATTGAAAGTGTAATTACTATAAAAGTGGCACTAGTTGAAGCATAGAGTCACAAATATAAGCATTCCAATTTCTTAATGGGAAAAGTTATCAAGACTGTTTCTAACCACCTGTTTGAAGGAATAAATAGGGCAACAGCGGCTGATGTGAGGAAGGCATAGATAGTATTTTCTTCAAAACTGAACCATTTCTGACCTTTCCTCTTCTTTTAAGCATATTTTGTGTAGTTCAACTAAAATAAAAGGACATCACCACCTTGACAATTCAGTGACACTTTACAAAAAGAAATGACTTGACATTACATCATGATGTTAGGTATGTAATCGACATGCATTAGAGACAAACATACAGACCTCCTCCGATAACGTAATGAACATTGATTTTTAACAAAGGTGGGACTAGCTTTACCGGGATAATTTGAGAGAACTCTACACCCTCTGTTCCTTAATATAAGACATTTTTGCAGTTCAATTTAAAGTACCGAAATGTCTAGTATTTAGAAAAAACAGGTAGTAGTTTTCTTGAGCACATATCTTGGAAAGCTTGCCACACTTTATATATGTCCATACGCTAATGCAACACTATTGGAATAGTACAAATATACACTAATCCAGTGGCTAGTGCAAGAGTAGAATAGTTTTTTTATTAAGGGGTATAGTACAATGGTTTTACTGAACAGATTTCCATAAGCTAGCACTGGAAGATTTCTATAAGCATTAATAATACAAAATGTAAAGGTAACAAGTTTCAACATTGGTAAACTAGCTATGCAACAACATTAACCCAAATACAAAAGTCGGAAGGTAACTAGAATTATTAACTAATGACAGTATAAAAAATTGCAAACCATGTACCTTCAAGGTAAATATCATTTCGAACTCAAGGGGACTTGAAAAATTTGCTATCCCAATCTTGATAATCGA
The DNA here is from genome assembly GCF_018294505.1 of Triticum aestivum. NCBI lineage: Eukaryota > Viridiplantae > Streptophyta > Magnoliopsida > Poales > Poaceae > Triticum > Triticum aestivum. The sequence continues at coordinate 385,299,630 of NC_057795.1, read as the reverse complement.
TCAAACATAAAAACTTGATCGAGCGAATCAAGAGAATAGCTGGAGCAGGAGGAGCCCAATCTTGACCTTTCCTCTTCTCTTCGTAATTTTTTGTTTAGTTTAACCAAAATAAAATGACATCAGCGCCTTGGCATTTTGGAGACACTTTACAAAAAAATTGACTTATCTCATGAAAGTGAGGTATGTAATCTATAAGCATTAATAGTGCCAAAATCTGAAGGTAGTAGAAAGTTTCATCTTTGGTATGCTGGTTGTGCAACAACATTAGAATGCTTGAGCTGAAAAATCTTTAATACATCCACAATCAACAGCTAACCCTGAAATAATCCAGTGACATTAAATGGCATTGCTTAAATTTATCGGTGGCATTAGTTAAATTCGGCATCACTTTAGTAGTAGCATTGCTTTACTTGACCGTTGGCGTTATACTAACAGCAAAAAAGTGGCAATAAGAGCATGGGAGGCCCATTCGGACAGTGGGCGCACCATTATGATGTACCTCCACTGACGCATAGAGTGGTGCCCAGAGCAACAAATATCCAGGCATCATATGTGGATTACGCCCCATTTTTGTTCTCTTTAGCCACCTTTTTCCTATGTGAGGACAACAAAACAATCGACCTGGTAATTCTTTATTGTGTTGTCATGCCTTTCTACCCTTTTTCACCCTTTTTCAACCAAGAGACATGAGACTCGTTCTTTAGCTACTGATTTTCCCCTTTTCAACCTAGATGTGGGTTCCATGCCTAGTCTCTGCGGCATTACTTTACCCTTTCCTTTCCTTATTCAACCCAGACATGGATTAGTCTGCATAAAATAGGGTTTCCTTTAATAGTGCAAATTAAGGTTTTCGTCTGCGTGACTAGCAGAGCAGAGGATAGCAAATTGGGAAGAAGGTGGACTGGAAAAAGATCCACATGCAATGACGTGCCAGATGGGGCAATAGAACAAGGGTATGGTTCGAAAAGAAGTAGCATACATGAGGGTCGATGGGAAGTGTCTTCGCTCGTGGTCATCATCCACCGCACACACTACGACAACGAGCTTGGGGACGGAGGCCATCCCATGCGGGCACTAGGTCTGAGAGGACGCACTACAAAAAAATACACTTCCGTGATGATACGTGTTTGTCACAGTAGGTCACTTTTTTGTCATGCATGTACATCCATGACGATTTTATGACAGAATCAAGATAGTCATACCTGTGTTGTCGTAGAAGTGTTCCATGACATTACCAAAATTATCATCATGGAAGTGTACACTTCCATGAAGACAAATCATGCGTCATAGAAGTGCTTTCGTCAAGGGTGACTAACACGTGGCATCCACCGTAACGAAACACCATTAAGCTATCGAGTCCAGTTTTGGATCCGATAACCCGTAAAAAGCCCTAACCAATGGGGATTTTCCACATGTAAAATCATCATTGGCTTGAGGAAACACGTGTCGGCTCACCATTGGGACATATGTCATCCACTCATTGGACCCAAGGCGCCTATGATACGTCGACACGTGGCACGGCCCAACAGAGGCCCATTCCTATAAAAAGGCCGGCCTGTTTGACTTGGTCAAAAGGTGGCGGGCCGGCCCACGGAAAGCCTGTTAACGGCATGTTCGTAATAGCCCATTTACAGCCCGCTAACCCAGGGCCCGTTACGACATCTCTGTCGTGGAAATATCACGTCACATGTCCTACCGGAAGGACTTAGTCGTGGAGCCATCACAACGAGATTAGCTTGAAGGGGTTAAACCGAACAAGGTACACGAGAGTTTTATACTAGTTCGGCCCCTTCGGATGAAGGTAAAAGCCTATGTCTAGTTGTGATGGAATTGCTTGGGTTCGATGACCAGGGAGCAAATATGCTTTGCCTGAGTCTCGAGTTCTTGTTTCTTGTCCATGAACCGCCGCCAGGTCATCCCTTTTTATACACAGGTTGACGCCCGGCCTGCTTACAGAGTCCCGAGGCCGGCTCATACAAGTGTCCGGCTCGGTCTATCCCTTTTCCCTAACTTACAATACAAGTTATACAACTATGGCGGTTTACATTATGGGCCCTAATCCGCCTTTGGGCTCTGGGCCTCTAAGCTTTATCAGTAAAGCGCCATCTTCTTTGTCTTCATGGGCTTCAATATAGTTGAGCGTGAACCGGCCCCTCCTTGGCGGTTTACACTCAGTAGTTATATCCTCAACATTAGGCCCCGGATTGATTTGAATCAGTTCATGTCAATCTTCAATACTTAGAAAAATTCCATGAGCATGTTCTTACGATTCTCGTAAACCGCCATGATGTCTTCTCCCTGTAAACTTTGGTAAACCGCCATGATGTCATCTTCTGAATACTGCAGTGAATCGTCATGGCGTCATCTCTGTATAAAAACATAATAAATATTCCTTTCATTTAACTAATTCCTGAAGATCAAGGCGACAGCTGCACCCCCTCTTGCCGCTTCAGGCTCCTCAATTCTCGCGCCTGCCATTTATCCCCTTGCCTTCATAAATAAGACTGGGGGGGGGGCCATTATCCCCCTTGCCTCTTCGCATCTTCTTCCTCCTCGTGACCCCGAAGAACTCAAGCATCGCCACCGCCATCGACCTCGAAGCTCTGCCTCATCCCTGGCCGCTGCATCAACCTGAATGCACTAGAGATCCACGGCTCTCCTCCGCCGCTCCTGAGAATCCGGTAAGTCCTTCTCCCTCAGCCCTAGATCTGCATTAGGTTTTCGGTACTTGGCTGTGTTCATCAGTGTTCGTTCGAGCTTTATTACTTCGCCCTTATTTTTTTACTATCTCGTTGAATCCAGACCAACCTAACTTTTTCCTCCTGCGGCTGAAGCTACAATCTTGATTTGGCTCACCGTAGTATCTTTAGAACCACGAACAAATCCATCTAGATCCTCTTTATTCTGCTGTCGCCATTTTAGGGTTCAGAAAATTTTCTTTACTAGGCTACGGTAGATCCAAAATTATAATATCTTCTTGTGAAACCTGTTTCCTCAGCACTTAACGAATTTCAGCTCTACTGATTCCAGTATAGGTGGTTTAACTTTGTAGAAAATCATAATCCGCCTGGTAACATTAGCCCTCACTTAAACCGCCATCTTGACTTGAGTAGCAGTATTTGGTTTAACTTGAATATATGCTTTGATTAAATCCCCTGGTTTAACACCGGTTTGTGCACATCAATCTTGAACCGTAAACCGGCTTTTGCACCTCCTTTACAGTTTGTCTTCCGAAATGGCCAAACAATTTGCCTCTTGCAACTGGGTCCTTCCCAGATCACAGAAACGCAACTCAATGGATATGTTCTAACTAGCGCTTTGGCCAAGAAGGATGTCCTTCATTGGCGAGTCCCTGGCCCTGAGTGCCCTCCTGTACCTCAAGATGGAGAAGTGGTTGTATTTATGCAGCATCTAGACCGGGGGTTTAGCCCTCCCGGATCAAAGTTTTTTTGGGATGTACTTGCTAGCTTCCAACTCCATCCTCAAGACATTGGACCAAACTATGTGTCCAACATATGCAATTTTCAAGTGTTCTGCGAAGTTTACCTTCAAGAAGAACCAACTGTTGAGATCTTCCGAGACTTCTTTTATTTAAACCGCCGAACTGAATTCTCTGATGGCCCCAATACTGAATTTGGTGGAGTGTCGATTCAGAAGAGGAAAGAAGTTGATTTTCCTCATGCCAAACATCACAGCCACCCTAAAGATTGGAATCAAACATGGTTCTATTGTCAAAACTCCGCCCCTGCTGATGAAAACCCTCTGTCGGGTTACCGTGCTCACCGACTGAGTAATGGCCATCCACTACCTCAACGGCTCACTGCTAAAGAACGACAAACTTATGCACCTCAACTTGCTAAGCTCCGGGCTTTCCTAGCAAACGGCTTAACCGACATTGACCTCGTTTGTTGCTGGGTTTCATGGGGTATCCTGCCTTTAAGCTGACACACCAGGTTGATGCATGAGTATACCGGGGACATCAAGGACCCTCAACAGTACCATGAAATAGAGATAACTGATGATGAAGTCACTGAGTCTGTCAAAAAGATGATGGATGAACCGATCGCTGAATGCAGCAAAACCGGGTTGCGTCCCTTTTATGCCTCCAACAAACCGCCAGCGGTAAGAATTTTATCCTTCTGCCTTTTTGATCCGTCTCCGCTTTAACACTATTCTGATAACCCTTTGTTTATCCTTACAGGCCAAAGATCCTTTTTGGAAGAGGAAAAATCAATACAAACCGGCAAAAACTCAAGACAAGCCGACGAAAACTCAAGACAAGCTGGCGAGGGCTCTTCGTGCCAAGAGCAAGGTCACAAAGAGGCCAGCCAAGAAGAGAACCGCCGAGTCCTCTGATCCGCCCGAAGATGTCGATGAATCAGAACAAGAGGTAGAACTTGACTCCCTTGGTTCATTTTTCGTACACCTTATTGACAATGACTATTATCAGGATGATGCTGAAGCCAGCCGTGCTGGCCATGTAGAGGTAATCTCCCTTTCCTCCGATTCAGATCATGTGCTGGTTCAAAAACTTCACCGTGCAGTTTCAAAAGTAAAACACTCACATCCTCTTGCTCATTTGGATCCACAATTTTCTTTGAAGACACAACAACTTGAAGGTCGTCGCACAACCCGGCATAGTGGCCAACAGGTCACTTCCTCCGGTTTACCGGATACACCAACCCAGAAAAATCGTCCAGAGGTTTCTTGTTCTTCCAATAAATCTTATCCTTTGGCGGGTTGCTTCTGATATCCACTTAATCCGTCTGATTCGAATTATCAGGTAACTTCCAACTCATCTTCTGGCGATTCATCAACCACACAAATGCCTCCTCTCAAGAATATCCCTGGGTGAGTGATGTTTTTAGCTTATCCTTTTTGCGCCTAGTATATCATACTAACCTTGGCCTGTTATTTTGCAGCACCAAAGGCCGGCTTAGCAAGAAGGCAAGAACAAATGTTTCTGCAGAGGATTTTGAACTGGAGAAGATCCCAAAAGGTGCTGGTGGAGATACTGACATTGCTGTAGACGATCCTATACCCCAAGATTAGGATACTTATGTTGATCCGCCGGAAGTTAACCTGGCTAGTCCTCATGCTGATCCGCCCAGCCCAGCCAAGGACGAAGATCTGCCGAGCCCAACCAGGGATACTTTCAATCCGCCAAGCCCGGCAAAAGGTGGCGATGATGATGTTATTATCACCGGTACTTGTCACACTGTCCCTGGCAACCCAGTTGCCTTATCAAAGCATACTGCCAAGGAAGAATTCGCTGCTATGGGCAAGGGGAAAGGGAAAACAGATTTGTCCAGCTACGTTAACCTTACTGCCCAGGAGCTCCATTCCGGATTCCGAAACCGCTTGTACACAAGCCGGGATTATGAGGCCGGTTTGGTGAACATGATGAAGGAGCGCTATGAGGTAATCTTGAAAACACTTTAAATTTTCTTGTTCTGTATACCAACTCCATTGTAGCCCACAAGGGCCGGTTTATATCTTAAAGATAAACCGGGACTTTGAGATAAAGAACACTTCAATTTTGTAGCCCCAAAGGGTCGGTTTATCTTATCAAGATGAACCGGGACTTCATGTTCCAAATGGTCCTTTCTTCAATTCCTTTGCCTTTGATTTTCTGATGAAATACACATTAGTCCCCAAGTGCCAAGATTAATACTTGTATTGAGCCTTGGGACTTTTAAATAATCAGCAGGAAAAAGCAATCTGCATTAGCCCCCAAGTGCCAAGTGTATAACTGGTTATATGCTTGGGACTTTGAGAAAAATATTAACATCTTCATCATCTGACTTTTGCAGGCTGATATAAACAACAAAGATTCCCAAATTGCCGATCTTCAAGAGAATATCAAGTCCCATCAAGCAGAGACCTCCAAGGCCAAAGATGAACTAAAGGGCGCTTTGAAAACCATGGAACAACTGAAGGATGGCTTGAAGAATGAACGTGCCAGCTGGGAAACTAAAAAGGCTACTTTGTTGAAGTGGGCTGAAGATGCCGAGGCAGCTCTAAACCGGTGGCGGAAGAGCTAACTGGGTTAAAGCATCAAGTAAATGCTATGACTTCTGTGATATTTGGTTAGTACCTTGTGTAAAGAGCTTGAATAACCATCTTTGAAATTGCCGGTTTAATAGCAAATTCTTAAACTGTTTACAGGCAGCCGTGTTGCTCATCTGGGCTCGGATATGCAGATGAAGCTGAAGGCAGTATATACGTTGATAGAGCAACTGTATACTGGTGCACAACGAGTCATCTGTGCGGCCTCATATAATAAACCGGCACCAATTTTGATCAAGGGTACTTTGGCCAGGCTTTCGATGACACCTGCTCTTGATCCAGTTGAATCATGCTAAAGCTTGGATAGCTGACCTTGTTCCGGTTGATATCGCAAAGGGCTATCGTCATGAATAGGCAGAGGGGTCAACATTTGATAATGAAGACCTTAAAGTTCTGACAAAGGAGATGCGCCCACTGGCAAGCCAATTGGCTGAAGAGGCTAACTTGTCCACTCATCGGTCCTTCTATGATGCAGATAACAGACGGGTTGATGCCGCTGTGAAAGAAGTGCAGAATCTCATCCCGCCAATTCGTAAGCACACCTATGACGCTGACATTGAACCATCCAATCTTATAAGTGAAGAAGCTGTCTTCCAGGCTTTAACCCGGATTGACTGGACCACCATTGACTTCCAGCCACATGGTGGAGAGGAGGAGGTTGAACGGCCGCCAGAGGATTCATCAACTTCATGTCAACCTGGTGCCGAGTCTTAATCCGGCAATGGGCTTGATTTTCACAGACTGTGTTCTGTGTAAAGAACAATCATTATTTTGGGCCTCAAAACGCCATGTAATAGGCTAGTTGAAATACTTTGATCTGCTGCACTGATACATGACTTCGTTTGATCCACCATGTTATTTGTTGTGCTTGCTTATATACTTTGATAATTTTATGCAATCCTTGTGTCTACATAAAAAAGATCTGTCCTGGTGGTTTACCACCGGACGGGTCATAATGCCCAATACAAAACCTGATAGATAACCAAGGTTGTAAGAGTATCAGAAATAGATCATACCTGTGATATGAAATTATTTTGTTGGTTTACCAACTTGATTGTAGTAAGGGTGAAAACCCAACTCTTTGAGTGTTGGTAACTCGCACCATGCAGTACTAGTGTGTAATAAGTCATACCGGGTTACGATGAACACCGGATGATCATACTGGTGACATGTAGTCAAAGCCAGACTGGGTTATTGAACACCGGTTTGATAATGAATATGGTCTGACAACTTGTAGCTGAAAGCCAAGCCGGGTTAACAAACACCGGGTTATTAAGATGACTGATAGCCATGCTGGATCAATAGACACCGGTTCAACATAAAATGTTATCAAAGGATAAGAAACTTGACAAAAGCAAATAAAACGATGTAGTCGAGGCTTTTCAAGGGCTGCCAGGCCCAAATATGAGGCTTTTCATGGGCTGCCAGGCCGCTGAGTTAAACCATTTTGCAAAGCCTTTTAAGATGGACCTCCAACTAACCAATCATCATTTTTACTTTGACAAGTTCAGGGTCTGTATAAGATTGACTTGTCAAACGTTTGGCGGATCATGCCAGGATTACCTGGATAGGAGTGGCTTACTTGATGAAGGCAGGTTAACCCGGGATTTTAGGTGAATACACTAGGCTTCCAAGCCGTGCTTGATAGCATATTACAAGGGTCCTTTCAAACTCTTTGTTGCAGTGCACAAAGAGCCCCCCAGTAATTTTGTGAGCTGTGCTCAATGGGTGCCTATGTTTGAGCTATGCATAGCATCCAGACTCTCTTTGGCCCCTTGGGTGTGAAGCTCCCAAGCTGTATTGTGGCGTGATAGCCGGTTTAACAGGCAGAACTCCGCTTTGTCAGCTGAAGCCCCCATGTAATCAAAAGATATTGGATAAAACGGCAGAGGCCCTGCTTATAGCAAGGATGCAGGTTTATTATATTGATCATAATATATACATTGTTGAAATATGTACATAAGAGGAGCCTATAGCTCAGGTGTAGTAAGGCCGAAGGAGAGCTATGTTCCACGGCCGCCGGGTCTCCTCCTCAGAATTGCGTGAGTCTTTGTGCTCTTGAACGTCAATGAGGTAGTATGATCCGTTGTACAGATTCTTGCTGACCACAAAGGGCCCTTCCCAAGGTGGGGATAACTTGCGCATATCGGTCTGATCCTGGATAAGCCAGAGCACCAAGTCGCCTTCTTGAAAGGTTCTTGCTTTAACCCGGCGGTTGTGATAACGCCGCAGGTCTTGCTGATAAACCGCCGAACGAGCCAAAGCCATGTCCCACTTCTCATCTAACAGGTCCAGTGCCTCCTGGCGTGCTTGCTCATTGTCCGCTTCAACATAATTAGCAACCCGGGGTGAATCCTGACGAATATCACTTGGGAGGACTGCCGCTGCCCTGTAAACCATGAAAAAAGGTGTATAACCCATAGATCGGGTAGGGGTGGTGTTTATGCTCCATAACACAGATGGTAATTCTTCCACCCAACAACCCGGCTTCCGTTTCAAAGGAACCATAAGCCGGGGCTTGATACCCTTCAAGATTTCTTGATTAGCTCTCTCAGCTTGTCCATTAGACTGGGGGTGAGCCACGGATGCTATATCAAGCCGGATGTGCTCTCGTTGACAAAATTCCTCCATCTCACCCTTGGAAAGGTTCATGCCTCTATGATGATGCTGTGTGGAAAACCAAAACAGAAGATCACCTTCTTGATGAATTGAACCGCCGTGGCTGCGTCACATTTGCTTACTGGCTCCGCTTCAACCCACTTAGTAAATTTGTCAACCGCCACCAACAGGTGAGTCTTCTTAACCTTGGATTGCTTAAAAGGACCCACCATATCAAGCCCCCAAGTAGCAAACGGCCAAGTGATTGGAATCATCCATAGCTCTTAAGCCGGCACATGAGCTCGGTGTGAAAACTTTTGACAAGCATCACACCGCTTCACCAGATCCTCAGCATCAGCATGAGCTGTCAACCAGTAGAAACCATGACGAAAAGCTTTAGAAACCAGGGATTTTGAACCGGCGACGTGACCACAATCCCCTTCTGGATCTCACGCAAAATCTCTTGGCCCTCTTTAGGATAAACACAACGCTGAAACACCCCTGAGACACTACAGCGGTGTAACTCGCCATTGTGAATAACCATGGACTTTGACCGCCGGACTATCTTTCTGGCTAGAACTTCATCCTCGGGTAACTCGCCGCGGTTCATGTATGCCAAATATGGAACTGTCCAATCCGGAATGATATGTTAAGCGGCTACCAGTTGAGCCTCCGGATCAGGAACAGCTAAATCCTCCTCTGTAGGCAACTTAACAGACGGGTTATGCAAGATATCTAGAAAGGTATTGGGTGGTACCGGCTTACGCTGAGATCCCAGCCAGCTTAAAGCGTCTGCTGCTTCATTTTTGCGCCGATCAATATGCTCAACTTGATAACCCTTGAAGTGACCTGCCACAACATCCACCTCTCGCCTGTAAGCTTCCATGAGGGGATCCTTAGAGTCCTAAGTGCCAGAAACTTGCTGAGCCACCAGATCAGAATCTCCAAAGCATCGAACCCGACTTAAGTTCATTTACTTAGCCACTCGGAGACCGTGGAGTAAGGCCTCATACTCAGCTGCATTGTTAGTACAAGGAAACATTAAGCGGAGAACCTAACAAATTTTATCACCTCGAGGGGAAGTAAGGACAACTCCAGCCCCCGAGCCCTCAATTGCCTGGACCCATCAAAGTGGATAGTCCAGTATGTGTTGTCCGGTTTGTCTTCTGGTGCCTGCAACTCCGTCCAGTCATTGATGAAATCCACAAGATCCTGAGACTTGATGGCCATGCGAGGCATATACTTCAAACCGTGTGATCAGCTCAATAGCCCACTTAGCAACCCGGCCAGTTGCTTGCCTGTTCTGGATTATATCCGCCAAAGGAGCGGAACTGACCACGATGATGGGATGGCCCTAAAAGTACTGTTTAAGCTTCCGACTTGCCATGAAAACCCCATACACTAGCTTCTGCCAATACGGATATCTTTGCTTTGACTCAGTTAGCACCTCGCTGATGTAATACACCGGCCTTTGAACCGGATATTCCTTCCCAGCCTCCTTACGTTCCACCACAATGGCTACGCTGACAGCCCGAGCATTAGCACCCTCGTATAATAACAGCGGCTCCTTATCAACCGGAGCAGCAAGAACCAGCGGTTCAACCAACTGTCTCTTCAAATCCTCAAACGCCGCATTAGCTGCATCACTCCAGAGAAAAGTGTCTGTCTTCTTCAACATCTGATACAGAGGGATCGCCTTCTCTCCCAAGCGGCTGATAAACCGACTTAGGGCTGCAATTCGACCTGCCAGATGCTGGACGTCATTGATACACGCCGGTTTAGCCAAGGATGTAATCGCTTTGATCTGTTCCGGATTAGCCTCAATGCCTCTGTTTGACACCAGAAAGCCTAAGAGGTTGCCTGCCAGAACACCAAAAACACACTTGTCTGGATTGAGCATCATCTTATAAACCCGAAGATTGTCAAAGATCTCTTTGAGATAATCTATCAATGTCTCCTTCTTCCTGGATTTTACTACAATGTCATCCACATAAGCATGAACATTGCGCCCAATCTGAGTATGAAGACAATTCTGCACACAGCACTGATAAGTCGCCTGGGCACTCTTGAACCCAAAGGGCATAGAAACATAACAGAAGGCTCCAAAGGGAGTGATGAAAGCTGTCTTCTCCTAGTCCTTAACTGCCATTTTGATCTGATGATAACCACAATAAGCATCCAAGAAACTCAAACGCTCACAACCCGCCGTCGCATCAATGATCTGATCAATACGCGGGAGAGCAAAAGGATCTACTGGACAAGCTTTGTTCAAATCTGTGTAGTCCACACACATGCGCAAGGTGCCGTTTTTCTTAAGAACTAGCACCAGATTAGCCAACCACTCAGGGTGAAACACTTCGACGATGAACCCAGCAGCCAACAGTCAGGCTACCTCCTCACCAATGGCCTTGCGTCTTTCCTCGTTAAAGCGGCGAAGAAACTGCTTGACCGGTTTAAACTTGGGATCAATATTGAGAGTGTGCTCAGTGAGTTCCCTCGGTACACCTGGCATGTCAGAAGGCTTCCATGCAAAAATGTCCATGTTCTCACGGATGAACTCGATGAGCGCGCTTTCCTATTGGATCCAGATTGGTGCTGATACTAAAATGTTTGGATGAATCACCAGGAACGAAATCAACAAGTTTAGTTTCATCAGCCGGTTTGAACTTCAGCGTCGGGTCATGGTCAGTGGTGGGCTTCTTCAGAGGGGTCATGTCTGCCGGATCAACATTGTCTTTATAGAACTTCAACTCCTCTGTGGCACAAACTGACTCAGCATAGGCTGCATCACCCTCCTTGCAATCCAAAGCAATCTTATGACTTCCATGTACTGTGATGGTCCCTTATGACCTGACATTTTGAGTTGTAAATAAATATAGTAGGGCCTCGATATGAACTTCGCGTAAGCTGGACGTCCAAATAGGGCGTGATATAGGCTCTGGATTTTCACCACTTCAAAGGTCAATGTTTCAGACCTGGAGTCATGCTCATCACCAAACACAACCTCCAAAGCTATCTTGCCAACAGGAAATGCCGATTTACCTGGCACTACACCGGGAAAAATAGTGTTCGACGGTTTAAGATTCTTATCCGTCAACCCCATGCGGCGGAAGGTTTCATAATACAGGATGTTGATACTGCTCCCCCCATCTAGGAGCACCTTGGTGAATTTATAACCTCGCATCTGAGGCGCCACCACAAAAGCCAGATGACCCAGATTGTCAACCCGGGGCGGATGATCCTCTCTGCTCCACACAATGGGCTGCTCGGACCAACGTAAGTAACGGGGTACTGCCGGTTCAATAGCATTAACTGCCCTCTTGTGAAGCATCTGATCGCGCTTACACAAGCTAGTGGTGAAAACATGATACTGCCCGCCATTCAACTGATTTGGGTGACTCTGAAAACCTGATTGCTGCCGATTCCCCTGATTATTCTGTTGGTTGTTACCACCTTGGTTGTTCTGGTTGCCCTGATTATTCTAAAATCCAAAGTTTGAACCACCGCCACCATGAAAACCTGGACCTGAACCGCCCGACGGACCCTCATCATACCGGAAGAGATCAGAGTTTTTGAATTCCTTCATAATGAAACAATCTTTCCAGAGATGTGTTGTTGGAACCTCCTTGGTCCCGTGCTTTGGGCAGGGCTGGTTTAATAGACGCTCTAGATTCATACCTCCACCGCGCTAGGGCGGTTTACCTTTACAACGCAGCATATTGGTGTTAGCCACAAAATCCGAATTATCTGCTTTGCGCTTACCATTATTCCCATGGCTCCCTTTGTTGTGCTGCTGTCCCTTTGCACCACCGTTCTTCTTTCCCTTCTCCGGTTTCTCCTCATTAGAATCGAGATCCTTGGTATTGTCAGAATCGGCATATTTAACCAAGGCTGCTATAAGTGTTCCCATGTCATTGTAGTGGCGCTTGAGCCGTCCCAACTTCATCTTCAGTGACTTAAACCGGCAATTACGCTCCAATGTTATGATCGCCGAGCCAGCATTAATGCAGTCCGACGAATGCAAAACTTCTGAAACCTGGCGCACATAATGAATTGTCAACTCGTTCTCTCCTTGAACACAGGCATCTAGATCCACAATGGACATAGGTTGTTTGCATGTATCCTTGAAGTTTGCTATAAACCGGGCCTTCCATTGGTCCCATGATCTGATGGAGTTGGCGGGCAGGTTCTTTAACCAAGTGCGGGCTGTTCCTTCCAACATCATGGTGAAGTATTTTGCACATGCCACTTCATCTACATCCAGCATTTCCATCGCCATCTCATAACTTTCAACCCACGCCTCGGGAGGTTGATCGGCGGTATAATTAGGCACCTTACGCGGACCCTTGAAATCCTTAGGCAGTCGCACATTACGGAGAGCCGGAATAAGACACGGCACTCCCCAGGAGCTGAAGGCAAGCCCGGTACCTCGCTCTACTGACGCTGCTGGCTGAATCGGGGCGGGTTGACAATGACTCACGTATTGTCCTGCTAATGCGGCCTCCCTTCATGCTCTGCCATTGTCCACCACGTCCTGAGCATTTGCCTCACCATGTGCCGGATTGGGCCCTTGGGGGGCATTACCGCGCCGCACACTGCTGGACACCTCCGGTTCATCTATGTGCCTGCTATAACTTTTTCTCGGGCGGGGGGTTGAATAGATTCTGTCTCGGCTATAAGAATAAGCCTGCTGCTGCACAACAACGGTTTGAAGAAGATCCCTGGCCCGTCGCGTCTCAACCGCTGTCAGCGAATCACTCTCCATGGAATACCTGCCAGGCACGATGCCGCAGCGATCATGTTATCCAAAGGGCTAGAAAAATGACCCGGCGGTGTTGATACATATTGCGGCAGGTTATCCGTTCGTCGAGGTGGATCGGTTATCCTTGGTTGATCCGGAGCTGCTCTAGGTGCCTCGGTCCGGTTTACCATTACCGGATTACTTGGCCCAGCCCCCGGCGTATTGAAGATATTCAGTCCTTCGTAGACCGGCGACATACGAGAACGGTACTTCCTTAGCAAAAATTCATTTGACGCGTTCTGATCCAACATAAGCCGGTAATTCTGCGCCTAGATCTACTGTGATTGGGCATCTAAAGCGGCCTGTTCTTCAGCCATCCTGGCTTCCTCAGCTGCCAGGTCCTCCTTGGCTTGTGTGATCTGGTCCTTTAGCTTGGTAACCTCTGCATTATGCCGATCCCGTGTCTCTGGAGTGACTGCCGTGGTTAACAAGGTTGCCCAGGAATCCAACAAACCAGAAAGAACTTGAGCCAGTCGGCGTGCAGGCCCTCCTGCCGCAGCTGCTGATCCGGACGTTATTGCTGCTGTGGATGAAGACTGCAAGGTGGACTGCGTTCCGGCCATGAAGATTGCAACCCGATTCGCGGTTCAAAGGGGTCCAAAATACTGTTGCCATCGGAATACCCCCCAATCCAGTCGTCTTGCAATTGGTACAGCGACTCGGTTTCACCAGTGGATGACTCGCCATCTGAGTAGATGGCCGTCTCACCATCGGACACCGGTTCTGATCCCGCACCATGGATGAATCCTACGAATGCATGCTTTATGGTAGGCTGAACCCGGGCAGGGCTCGCACGCTGAGCCATCTTGACGAGGTCGGTGGAGATGTCCGGCTCAGGGCCCGATTCGCTGATCTTGCCGATGAAAACGTGAATTCCGCCAAAGGGGACCCGGTACCCATACTCGATTGAGCCGGCCTCGGGGCCCCATCCTGCATCATCGATGTAGAGCTTGCCGTGACAACTCTTGGTCATCCGGCCAACCGCGTACCCTTTGAGTCCTTCAAAGCTGCCCTTCAAGAACTCGAAACCATCATGCGATGGCCCCACGGTGGGTGCCAACTGTCGTGGAAATATCACGTCATATGTCCTAACTAAAGGACTTAGTCATGGAGCCATCACAACGAGATTAGCTTGAAGGGGTTAAACCGAACAAGGGACATGAGAGTTTTATACTAGTTCGGCCCCTTCCGATGAAGGTAATAAAAGCCTACGTCTAGTTGTGATGGAATTGCTTTGGTTTGATGACCAGGGAGCAAATATGATTTGCCCGAGTCTCGAGTTGTTGTTTCTTGTCCCTGAACCACCGCCGGGTCGTCCCTTTATATACACAGGTTGACGCCCGCCCGGTTTACAGAGTCCGGAGGCCGGCTAATACAAGTGTCCGGCTCGGTCTCTCCCTTTTCCCTAACTTACAATACAAGTTATACAACTATGGCGGTTTACATTATGGGCCCTAATCCGCCTTTGGGCTCTGGGCCTCTAAGCTTTATCAGTAAAGTGCCATCTTCTTTGTCTTCATGGGCTTCAATATAGTTGAGCGTGAACCGGCCCCTCCTGGGCGGTTTACACTTAGTAGTTATATCCTCAACACTCTCCCAATTAGGCCCAGTAGCGTCATTTGGGCCGTCCAATATGATTCTAGCCCATTTTAACTTCCGGCCCATGTATGGCCCATGACGTCTTTCGGCCCATATGAGGCCCTTTGTAACTCTTGGCCCATTAACCACCCACAGTGAAACTGGCCCGTAATGAACAGTGTATCACTTTATACCCATTAATGGCCCATTATTCCATTGGGCCGTTTCCAGCCCATGTTATCTTTCGGCCTTCTCAGGGCCCATTATTCCTGGGCTCATTTCCAGCATTCTGTTACTTACGGCCCGTTACTGTCATTTTCTGCTTGTGGGCCAAATTCATCCCGTGGTTACAATCGGCCCGTTTGTGGCCCGTTAATACGTTGGGACGTTTTCATGTCAAAAAAAGCCGTTGGGTTGTTTTCATAGAGTTATCAAATACGGCCTATTAACGGTAACGGCCCGTTATGGTCAATGAATAGTACAACCCATGATTGGCAAAATGATGATACGCCCCGTAGAAGGCCCATGGATCCTACGGCCCATAAAAGGCCCATGGATCATATGGCCCGTAGAAAGCCCATGGATCATACGGCCCGTAGAAGGCCCATGGATCCGATGGCTCGTAGAAGGCCCATGGATCCTACGACCTGTAAAAGGCCCATGGATCGTACGGCCCATAAAAGGCCCATGGATCATATGACCCATAGACGGCCCATGGATCATACGGCCCATAGAAGGACCATCGATCCTACGGCCCGTATAGAAGGCCAATGGATCCTACGGTACGTAGAAGGCCCATGGCCCATACGGCCTGCAAGAGGCCCGTCAGTGTCAAAACCGGCGGATCTCGGGTAGGGGGTCCCGAACTGTGCGTCTAGGCGGATGGTAACAGGAGACAAGGGACATGATGTTTTTACCCAGGTTCAGGCCCTCTCGATGGAGGTAAAACCCTACTCCTGCTTGATTAATATTGATGATATGGGTAGTACAAGAGTAGATCTACCACGAGATTAGAGAGGCTAAACCCTAGAAGCTAGCCTATGGTATGATTGTTGTTCGTCCTACGGACTAAAGCTCTCCGGTTTATATAGACACCGGAGAGGGCTAGGGTTACATAGAGTCGGTTACAATGGGAGGAGATCTTCATATCATATCGCCAAGCTTGCCTTCCACGCCAAGGAAAGTCCTATCCGGACACGGGACGAAGTCTTCAATCTTGTATCTTCATAGTCCGGGAGTCCGGCCAAAGGTCATAGTCCGGCCATTCGGACACCCCCTAATCCAGGACTCCCTCAGTAGCCCCTGAACCAGGCTTCAATGACAATGAGTCTGGCGTGCAAATTGTCTTCGGCATTGCAAGTCGGGTTCCTCCTCCGAATACTTCATAGAAGATGTTGAACACAAGGATAGTGTCCGGCTCTGCAAAATAAGTTCCACATACCACCGTAGAGAGAATAATATCTGCACAAATCTAATCTGCTGACGCATTCCGCAGCGTGACATCACGCCACGGCCAAGCCTTTATTTGAATCGTTCTACTGTTCCACCTCAGCGTGTTTAGCGAGGTGGTTTCCTTGGCACGTCTTGTCAAAGCAGAGATCGTGTCCCCTTATTCCGGGATTCTCATCAATACGGGCGTGGGTAACCCAACCGCGCCATTAACCATGGCGCTTGGGAGATAAGCGAGTTTTATTAGGCAGGTGGGGGCTTATAGTTTCGGCCGCCCATATAAGGGGATAAGGATCCACCATAAGGATCCACCCTTTCCATTTATGCCTTCTTCCACCTTTTCTTATCCATCCCTGCGCACTCGAGCTCCAGCGCCCAAGTCCGCACTTCCCACCTCAACCTTCTCCAATCATGTCCGGAGCGGGAGGTAGATGGATGGCCTCCTCCGTAACGAAGGGGCAAATCGAAAAGTTAAGGAAGGCTGGATACCTGTCTGACGACATCGCGCACCGGCTTCCAGATGAGGGGCAACTCATCCCCATCCCCGGGCCCCATGAGAGGGTCGTATTTCTCCCCCATTTCCTCCATGGACTGGGCTTTCCTCTTCACCCGTTCGTCCGGGGGCTCATGTTCTACTACGGCCTGGACTTCCACGATCTGGCCCCGAACTTCATCCTCAACATCTCGGCGTTTATCGTCGTGTGCGAGGCCTTCCTCCGTATCTAGCCTCACTTTGGCCTATGGCCGAAGATCTTCAGCGTCAAGCCGAAGGTCGTGAGCGGACGTCAAGCGGAATGCGGAGGCGCCATGGTGGGCAAGATAAGCAACGTTACATGGCTTGAGGGCGCCTTCGTGGAGACCATCAAAGGGTGGCAGTCGGGGTGGTTCTATATCACCGAGCCGCGTGACCCTAAATGGGCAGCGACCCCCGAGTTCTGATCTGGCATCCCCACACGACTCACATCTTGGAAAGAGACAGACCTGTCGTGGGGTAGTTTGGCAGAGGTGACCGGAATTCAAACCTGCGTCAAAGATCTGATAGACAGGAAGGTCAAACTCGTCACCGTAGTCCAGGTCATGCTTTTCCGCCGGATCCTCCCGTGTGAACGACGTGCCTTTAATCTGTGGGAATTCGACCCGACTCAGCACCAAACTTTGTCCAGGCTCTTCCATACAACGCACGAAGATGCCTGGAAGGTGCTTTTCAAGAGCTCCGAGGTCCACCCTTCCATCACCGAGGATCGCGGATTTTCTGCACGAACCGCCAAGCCAGTGCGGTAAGCTTAATTTTCCCATTACGGGGAATTTGTTTTCAATAGATTTGATTCTATGTGGGATCTAAAACTCCCATCCCTTTAACAGGACTGGCAGAAGAAGGCCGGACAGATCAACTGTCCGGCTCCTTTGCCCGAAGACCCAGCGGACGCTCGTTTAACAAAGCTGCTGGTTCTCGCACCTCACATGGTGCAGGAGAAGAAGGCCAAGAAGAAGGCCACGGGGACTCGAAAGAGCTCCCGGCGCCTAGTGGTGTCGGATTCATCGCCTGACAACCCCGAAGCACCCTCCGCATCTGAGGACGAGGAGGAGGAATAAGAAGAAGCCTCCCCCCTCCAGCGGGGGGAGGAAAGAAAAGGAAGGCCGCCCCAACTGGGGAGGCCGGAGGGTCCAAGAAGGGGAAGACCCTTCTACCGGACTACGCCTCCGATGCCGAAGACAGCGGGGAGGAATGGCCATCCAGGGTTAAGCCCCTGGCAAAATCGTAAGTATCCGGACATCCGAATAACTTATGGCGCTCCTCTATTATATGGTACCTTCTGACACCGAATTCAATCATGCAGTCCGCCCAAGGCTCAGCTCGGTGATTCGTCGAGCGGCTCCCTGGATTCGTCGAACGTGAATAGCGCTTCACTTCCGACGACCTCCTCCCCTCTCCCTGCGGACGACGCCGAGGTGTAGTCCCAGAAGGGTCTAGACCAGGAGGAGGTGGTCCTGGAGGCGCCGCAAGGCGACCTCCCGGATTCCAGGCCCAAAGGGGGTAAAACCCCAGAGGTGTCTAAGTCCGGCCCTGGGCCGGACACTGCTCTGGAACCTTCAGTGGTTCCGGAGTCCGGCAAGCAATGCCCTCGTAAGAAGGGCAAGCCTACGACGCCGGTGACCTCCCTCCAACTGGAAGCGTTGGAAAATTTGCTAGAGGTGCTTAATGACACCTCCATCGACGAGGAAGTCCGCATTGTTATGAGTGCGGTGATTCAGAAGGTTCAGTCTGCCAAGAGCGGACTGACTAAAGCCTGTACCAGCCTTCTAACAGGTTTTGAGGTAAGTTTTGAGATATGCAAGAATATTACCGCATAGACAGTATCCCTTGATGCTCAGTTTGGTGTTCAGAAAGAAAAGCCAAGCTGAGCATCTAAAAAGATATACGCAGGAGTCTAACATAAATATGTCAATATGGGAATGCAGGCTGCGCTGCTGACCTCTGCCGCACTGACTGCGGAGGTCAATGCATTGAAGGAGAGCCTCGAGCGGTCCGAGAATGAGCTCGGTCTTGCCAAGAAGCAGCTCGAGGACAAGGAAGGTAAGTAATACCTTATTAAAGTAATACCTTATAGAAAGGATTTGGTTGCAAAAAATGACAGGAATAACGTTGGTATTGCAGGGGCCACAACCGAGGTGGCGACCCTAAAGGAAGCGGTGTCCAAGGCCAAAAACAGTGCGGCCTTGGAGCGCACCGAGCGAGAGAAGCATGAGGCGCGGGTGGTGGAACTGCGGCAAGAGCTCCAAGCTCTCGTGGAGAAACACGAGAGTTTGGAGCGTGACTAGAAGACTCGAGAGTCCGAGCTCGCCTTGGCTCTTGAGAGTGCAAAAACCGGTAAGCCCGAAGCCCAGAAGGCCCTCCAAGAGATCGAGGCGATAAAGAAGATAGCGGCAGGTAAGGCATTCTTTATGCAAATCAAGCATATAAAAGTGAATTATCTGTTACTTACCTGAATCCGGAGCTCTCCAGGAGCGTTCGCCGATCTGCCCCGTAGTGTGTCTGATGCTGCCGCGTTCTACCAAGCCGAGGAGGGGAGCTCGACGGAAAAGGTGTTCTGGTCTCAATATGCTGAGGCCGGACATTCGGTGCCCCTGAGCGATCAGCTGAAGCAGCTGGTCGAGCTCCACAAGGTGGCCGAACAGGCCATGAAGGGCCTCATAGTTTGGCTGTGGCCTAAAGAAGCCATGCCTGGGAGCTACTTCGGTCTGGTGCAGCGGCTGGTGGACGCCTGTCCATGGATTGAAGTCATCAAGCACTCCTCCTGTATTGAAGGTGCCCGTCAGGCCCTTGCCCGTGCTAAAGTGCACTGGGGCAAGATGGACGCTGAGAAGCTTGTGACGGACGTGCCACCACCGGGCAAGGAGTATCACAAGCCCGAGATGTACTATAAGGGCGTCCTGAAGGGTGCCCGCATTATAGCGGGTGAATGCTCCAAAGATTTAATTTTTGAGTAGACTCGCATTTGTTATCCTGTACGCTGAAAACTTTGTTCATATGCGCTAAGCAGCGCTTGTTAATTTAAAATATTACCTTCTGTGCGGCCGTTTATCAAATCTGAGAGATGCAAGTCGTCGGCTTCTACCCCCATGCCACGAGTGCTAGGGTGTTCGGGATAAACCTGAGCGCTCTTGGTCCCATTCTTGGGTCCATCTAGGGAGGCGCTCAGCACAACGAACAAGGCCGTCGGACTTATAATGCTTTATCACTCTCACTTAGTCATAGAATTCTATAATTTTAAATTTCGGCAAAGCCCCTAGTATTCAGAAGATCGAGTTCGGGGCGCTATCCACGCCTAGACCAGATAAATCCGGCTCCTCGCTCTAAGCGGCATAAGTCTTTAGGGACTCGAAAAACCTCGCGAACAGCGACCGGTCTCTCGCACTATCATGACAGTCATTTTTAGCTTTCTCTACTAAGGTGTTAACCCAGCTCAACTGGGACACAATCGCAGTAGTTCTCCCAGCGCTACCTTAGCCAATATTGCGGAACGTAAGGTACCAAAACATGGGAGCCGGGCAAACCCAACTATTGACCCAAGACATGATTCGGAGCCGATGCATATAATGCTATAAGTTTGGGGTGCCGCACTCATGAGAGTGTTCGGTCTTCTCACACCGTGTTATGGGGTGCTTAAGCCCCTGGTGTATTGGTCGTACCAAAGTGTACGGTTGCATAATGTCATGACTGAACACAGTTCTATAAAAATAGATGAATACAATAATAGATAAGAGATATGTTTGTTTATAAAAAAGGGCTGCTATGAAAGCAGAACGATACAAATAGTGCATTAAGCAAGAGATGGGATTATTTGACATGTCCCCCTCCAGGGGCAAGATGCGAGACTTTAAGAAAAACAGGTATTTAGCTCGTTATAGAGACCAGCTGGACATTTGACGTGGCTTGTTCTCTCCCTGGCTATTGCATCGTGTGTTCGGCGAGTGTGTTGCCGGACAGGCCTTCCGGATAGTTGGGTCTTGAAAGTATATATAAAAAAGGAAATGGCAAAATAGGGAGCCCCTAGTGCGGTTAAGCCGCATTTTGGGCATGCCGTGGTTGAGCCCCTCCCCTTATGCCCATGGTATTTCCAAAGCGTAATTATGTACGCGTGGTACCGCTGTCGCCATCTGGCGAGGGCTGGGGTTGGGGTCGCACTGCTATGCTTGCTCGGAACGTGCCAGCCGGTTTTGTTGTAGGTTACTTCGTGCGCGCTTGACGTTGTCCGGACGTTTAACACCCAGATTGGAGAATTGCCTTGAGAGGCTACTTTGTACTTCCGCCGCTAGGGCCGCCGTGTGATCCTCCATTCGGAGAAAGCGTTCGGTGTTTCCGTTTACCGTAATGACTCCGCGAGGGCCTGGCATCTTGAGCTTGAGATATGCGTAGTGCAGCACCGCATTGAATTTTGCGAATGCGGTTCGTCCGAGAAGGGCGTGATAGCCACTGCGGAATGGGACTATGTCGAAGATTAACTCTTCGATTCGGAAATTATCCGGGGATCCGAAGACCACTTCGAGTGTAATTGAGCCTGTACAGCTGGCTTCTACACCTGGTATGACGCCTTTAAAGGTTGTCTCTATGGGTTTAATCCTTGAGGGATCTATACCCATTTTTCGCACTGTATCCTGATAAAGCAGGTTCAGGCTGCTGCCACCGTCCATGAGGACTCTAGTGAGGTGAAATCCATCAATGATTGGGTCTAGGACCAATGCGGCGAATCCACCGTGACGGATGCTAGTGGGGTGGTCCCTTCGATCAAAAGTGATCGGGCAGGAGGACCATGGGTTGAACTTTGGGGCGACTGGCTCCAACGCATAGACGTTCTTGAGAGCATGCTTCCGCTCCCTTTTGGGGATACGGGTTGCGTATATCATGTTCACCGTCCGCACTTGCGGGGGGAAGCCCTTCTGTCCTCTGTTGTTCGGCGGTCAGGGCTCCTCCACGTCATCGCTATGCAGCCCCTTGTCTCTTGTTTCGGCACTTAACTTGCCTGCCTACTTGAACACCCAACAATCCCTGTTGGTGTGGTTGGCTGGTTGTTCGGGGGTGCCGTGTATCTAGCACAAGCGATCGAGTATCCGGTCTAAACTGGATGGGTCTGGAGGGTTTCTTTTGAATGGCTTCTTCCGCTGACCGGGTTTAGAGCCTCTGAATCTGGCATTAACTGCCGTGTCCTCGATATTGTCGCCGTTAATGCGGCGCTTGTGCTTGTTGCGACGTGACTTGCCATTGTTGTCCTTGGTATCCGAATTGCCAGGGCTCTTGGTTATGTTATTGCTATGAGCTAGCCAGCTGTCTTCTCCCGCGCAAAAGCGGGTAATGAGTGTCGTGAGGGCTGCCATAGATTTCGGCTTTTCCTGTCCTAGGTGTCGGGCAAGCCATTCGTCTCGGATGTTGTGCCTGAAGGCTGCAAGGGCCTCGGCGTCCGGACAGTCGACTATTTGATTTTTCTTGGTTAGGAACCGTGTCCAGAATTGTCTGGCCGATTCCTTTGGCTGCTGGATTATGTGGCTTAGGTCATCGGCGTCTGGTGGTCGCACATAAGTGCCCTGGAAGTTGTCAAGGAACACGGATTCCAGGTCCTTCCAGCAACTAATTGACTCTGCTGGCAGGCTGTTAAGCCAACGCCGAGCTGGTCCTTTAAGCTTGAGCGGGAGGTATTTGATGGCGTGTAGATCATCACCACGGGCCATGTGGATATGAAGGAGATAATCCTCGATCCATACCGCGGGATCTGTTGTGCCATCGTCTGATTCGATGTTTACGGGTTTAATACCCTCGGGGATTTGATGATCCATTACTTCGTCTGTGAAGCATAGTGGGTGTGCGGCACCCCTGTACTGGGCTATATCGCGACGTAGCTCGGATGAGCATTGTCTGTTGTGTTTGGCTTGGCCGTATTTATCATATCCGGCGTGACGGTTATCGTCACGTGACGTGGGGCGCCCACACGATCCGTAGATCGATCTTGTTTGCCTTGCCTTATCTTCTAATATGTCTCGCAGGTCTGTTGCGTTTCCCCGTGCTCTGGTATTTTTGGAGCGGCGCCGGGGTGCGGCTTCAGTTGAGGGCCGAAAGGCCTCTCTGTCGCGGCCACGGGGTGGCCGATCTGGCACATCGTACGCTGGTGATGTAGGTTTAGTTGCTTCCTCCTCTAGTTGGGGTAGCAGCCTGCGCTTTGGGTAGCTCTTGGAGGGGCGCTCGAGTTTATACTCTTCGGCCGCCAGGACTTCCGTCCATCTATCGGCTAGCAAGTCTTGGTTAGCTCTAAGCTGCCGCTGTTTTTTCTTGAGGCTGCTTCCCGTGGCCATAAGCCTGCGTTTGAAACGCTCTTGTTCGGCGGGATCCTCTGGCATGACGAATTCATCGTCGTCCAGGCTTGCCTCGTCTTCGGAGGGAGGCATATAATTGTCGTCCTCGACCTACCTGTCTGCCGCTCTCTCATGAGGGTTGGCTCTTCCGTCCTCCTGCATTGAGTCCTGCTGGAGGGGGTTATCTTCGGCACTGTCCAGAGTGTTGTTGTCTCCAGTACCGGACTCGCCATTTTTGCTTTGGCGGGATTTAGAGCGGCGCCGCTGACGTCGGCGCTTGGGTTGCTTCTTGGAGGGGTCGTCCTCCGTTTTTTCATCGCCATCCCCTGATTTGGGGGTGTCCACCATGTATATGTCATATGACGAGGTGGCTTTCTAGTGCCCTATAGGTGTTGGTTCTTGGTTGTCTCCTTCATCAGCGTCCATCCCGTCGATGTCTTCGGAGTCGAAGTCTAGCATGTCGGTTAGATCGTCGATAGTGGCTACAAAGTGGGTGGTGGGTGGGTTTCGAATTTCTTCGTCGTCCGCATCCCAACCATGCTGAACATAGTCCGACCAGGGCTCTCCTGATAAAGAGAGATACTTTAGTGAATTCAGAATATCGCCAAAGGGCGAGTGCTGAAAGATGTCCGCGGTGGTGAACTCCGTGATCGGAGCCCAATCGGGTTCGATCGGAAGGGGTGCGGAAGATTTGGAGTCTGAGACGGAGTCCGGCACCTTGGAGTCATAGGCCTCGCAAAGGACTAGGCTGGTATTCGGCTCTATCGCCGTAGAAATTGCGGCTCCTGGGGTGGCGTCCAACCATCCGTCCCCGACTGGCGGAGTCGGCTCCGAGCTAATGGTCGGAGCGGACACCTGATCGGTGCTCTGGGCGCTGTCCGGCGGCCGAGCTAGATCATGCCCATCATAACAGTGCGGCACGCTCAGCCGTGGCTCGAATCCGTCGAAGATCAAGTCCCCGCGGATGTCGGCCGTGTAGTTTAAGCTTCCAAACCTGACCTGATGGTCAGGGGCGTAGCTTTCAATCTGCTCCATATGGCCAAGTGAATTGGCCCGCAGTGCGAAGCCGCCGAATACGAAGATCTATCCGGGGAGAAAAGTCTCACCCTGGACCGCGTCGTGGTTGATGATCGAAGGAGCCATCGGGCCTAAAGGCGACGACACAGAGGAACTCTCAATGAAAGCACCAACGTCGGTGTCAAAAGCGGCGGATCTCGGGTAGGGGGTCCCGAACTGTGCGTCTAGGCGGGTGGTAAAAGGAGACAAGGGACACGATGTTTTTACCCAGGTCCGGGCCCTCTCGATGGAGGTAAAACCCTACTCCTGCTTGATTAATATTGATGATATGGGTAGTACAAGAGTAGATCTACCACGAGATCAGAGAGGCTAAACCCTAGAAGCTAGCCTATGGTATGATTGTTGTTCATCCTACAGACTAAAGCTCTCCGGATTATATAGACACCGGAGAGGGCTAGGATTACATAGAGTCAGTTACAATGGGAGGAGATCTTCATATCATATCGCCAAGCTTGCCTTCCACGCCAAGGAAAGTCCTATCCGGACACGAGACGAAGTCTTCAATCTTGTATCTTCATAGTCCGGGAGTCTGGCCAAAGGTCATAGTCCGGCCATCCGGACACCCCCTAATCCAGGACTCCCTCAAGGCCCATGGTTACAACAGTCCGTGTGTTGCCATGATTATTTTGGCCTAGTCTCCAAAAATAGGTTATTGTGGCCACTAGAAAAACACAGAAAAAGAACTACAGTGACTAAAAGAAACAACTAAACAAGACAATAAGGAAATAAATAAGCAAGCAATTAATGCTAGCCAATTACCGCTATTACACATATTACATCCACTAGGCATCAAAGTTCGCCACCAGTGCAAATATAGGGAACAAAGCAGCATATTACATACACTGGCCGTCAAAATTGGCCATCAGTGCAAATAAACACGGCAGCAAAACAAGAGCATAACTGAAACAACTTCAGAAGAGCTCAAGAAATGTTATCCTGGGTATCCACCATGCTGGCAATAAGCTTAGCAAGCTTATTAGCTTTGTCCTGTTTGGCGCTAAAATCCTCCAACGCTTGTTGTTGCACCAGAAAGTATGCATCTGAATGCTCCAGGGACTTCCGCAGTCCTTCCGCTTCTTGTCGTAGCACAGCTGATCGATGTCTTTCAGCTTGTAGTTGAGACTCAAGAAACTGAACTGATTCAGATAGTGAGTTTGAATAGCTTGTGCAAGCGGTAGTGGCCAGCAACTCGAACACTAAATCAAGACAGGACTTGGGGGTTGTCTCGCTGTCTTCAAGATAGTCTTCCTTAGTTGTTTTATTAGCTTTGTTGGAGACCAACAAGGATGTCTCACTATCCTGAACCTTATCTGTATTACTTCATTTACCATTGCTTAATAAGGCACTCTTCGCCAATATTCTGTCTGCATTCTAAAAGAAGAAACAAGCAGACACATAACATGTTTAGCATGTACTAGTATATGAAACTCATTTCGGCGAACCAGTTCATTAGTAAGGTGGATAGGATTAAACTACCAAGTCTTCTATTGCCAAGTACTAGTATATAATAAAAGTATCAAACAAAAATATATCTATGTCCTATGGTCACTTCATTGTCTTGCCAAATCAAAATAGAGACACGGTTCAAATCATATCAGTTCAAGACAAAGCAGCAGTGAAAGAATATAAAGCGTGGGAAACTACAAGGCAAAACAAGATTTCAGATGGGTACCACGGGTCTACATGTACAACAACACTATTGGCTCTATTGTGATGCTAGTAATGTGCATGATATGAGAAGTCAACTGTATACTCAATTGAATTGAAATCAACAGAGCTATTGATAAGAGCAAACCTATTAAAGAAACATGCATGAACATACCTACTGTGCCATTGGAGTTTCGATTGGATCCTTTAATTTAACAATAAGTTTGTATGAGTAAATACAATGATACAAGAGCAAAGCAGTATGCACGATAGCAATCATAGTTAAAAAAGGCATGCCTAAGCAAGCGCTTAAGCGCGCCTAGGCTCTAGGCATTGGCAAAATGCATTGCGCATAACTACGCTTAATATGTGCATAACTGCGCATAAGCATGCGCTTTGGTCGGTAAAGCGCAAGGCGGTGACAAAACACACAATTAACGCCTAGCGATTTTTTGAACTATGATATCAATGGAATCTTAAATTAGAATAGTTGTTCTTCAGGTTTAGGCACTTGTTCTACATGAACAGAGTACAGTAAGATGCAAGAATACAGTACTTAAAAATAGAAAATGAGCTCATAGACCTTACCACATTCTTGGTTTGGGACCAGTATAGAACAAGGCATTCGCAATCATCGTCCAGTAAATGTGTCTCAGGAGAACGTAAGGGAATTTGATGAGTTTCTTTGCCTCTAAAGTATGTTTTCTTCAAGTAATTCCAATACTACCACCAAGCATTCTTGAAGATAGCAGAGGTATTAGCACAGGTTAACTCATCCTGAGTTTCCAAATCGGTCCTTCTCTATAGAGAAAAATGGGAAAATTTGTTGTATTATAACCATCATGGAGGTAGTATGTATGGGACAAAGCAAAGTAATTGCCATGAATAACATTACTTACACATAACTCCTGGACAAACACCTGCAACTAGCATTTTCCATCATCTTCAGTATAATATTTCCAAGATGGGAAGATACGCAAATACGATGTAACAACATCAAATGCGATAGATGCTAAACTACGACTAGCTGGTTGTGCTTCCTCCACAGGAATAGGCGTACTAACTGGTGGAGTTGGGGTTCGCCATGGTAGTAATGGCCCTTTGGGCACTGGAGCTGCCTTACTAACTGCTCTTGTTTGCGAGCTCTGTGGTGGAGATGATGTTGTGTCAACAGGAACTGGGTTACTATCTGCTGGGCTGTGGTTTAGATTGGGTGAAGCTGGTTCTCTATCCATCGCAGTAGGGGTACAATCTGTGAGAGTTTGGGTTATGCGTGGTAGGGCTGGTTCTTGTGCATGTACAACCGTGGTGCTATCTCCACCAAGAGGTAGCACTGTTTTATTTTAAGACCGTGTTTTTAGTCTGCTAGATACTGGCATCAACCGCTCCAATTCAAATGGGTGATAAACAGGAAACATAGTTGAATGTATAGACATTGTACGAGAGACATATGCAATAGATAGTGTGGAAAAAAGAGGGCATGAAATAGTTGACATGTATATTGTTTAACTAAAACAGATAGCATGACATAATTTCACATATATGATGTCTATCTAAACTGGATAGCATAGCATAACATAATTCAAAGATATGATGAATAACTAAACAGGATCGCATGAAATAATTCACCTACATGTTATCTAAGTAATCAGGATCACATCATTTAATTCACATATGTGATTTATATGCTAAACAGAGGGCGTTCGATATGATGTCTGAACTAAGAACATGGTGTTGAATATTGTGTATATGATGTCTAAACTATGCAATGCAAGACACCATATGCATGATATGAGCAGTATAACCGTGCCAGGTTAGTGCATACACCTCAGTGGGGGAATAGGACTGGTCATCTGTCTCTGAATCCATCTTTGTGGAGCTATCGGGACCCAATAAGAGATCTCCTTCAACAGGTAGCACTGTCTGCTCTGAAGGCCTTGTTTTCACTCTAGACTTTTCCATCTCCCAGCCGAATGGCTGATTCACAGGAAGAGTAGTTTAATGTACAAACATTGTCGAAAAATGGAAATGTGATGAAGAAAAGGATGGGCAAGATATCATTCAAATATACGATGCCTGGTTTAACAGGATGGCATTGCACATTTCACATATAATATGGCCGGCTAAAAGACATGAGACAGCATAATTCCCATATATGATATAGAAAGTAAACAGGTGGCATTATAGAACATGTCTAAACTAAGTGGATGACATATATCATGTCAAAAGTAGGCACTGCAAGGCAACATATGCATGATATGACTAACATCATCATGCCAAGGTAGAGCAAACACCTTGGGGGGTTAAATAGGAGTAGTCAGCGGCATCTGAATCCGCCTCAGAACAGATATCTTCCTCTGGATTACAGTCTGGAGAGGGCTAGGGAGGGTTTGCCATTGAACCCACCATGGAGCGATGTCTGCATGACATCGTATTGCCGTGCAAAACTCTTCTCTTTTTCTCTGCATGTTCAACATGACTGTGTACAATATCTGACATGCATACAAAAAAATATGGTGAGATTATGTAAGGAGAGCATGTAGAAATTTAGAGTGATGGTAACAACCAGTGGATGGATCCAAAAATAATGATAGCAGGCTGATGATTGCTTTAATTTAATAATAAGACAGATGATGATTGTTTTACTATTTGTTTCCCACCCAAGATGAACAACATAGGCATACCCTAGGTGAACAAGATATTAGACAGAGATACTATTCATTGGTTCCTCGATATGTGCCCCACAACTAATTTAGAACTCAAGTTTGAACATTAATTTAGACCTGACTTGGAGTCCAAGAGGTGAACAGGACGATAAAGTAGCAGGTAATTTTAAGCAATGCATAACATAAGCAGAAACAAAAGAGTGCGACCTCTCTTGTGGACCCGTGTACTCCTCAGGTTCATCTGCTGAGTCGATGATGGTGATGCTGTTGCGGTGGGCGCTGGCGGCAGGGAAGGAGATCTGAGGCAGCGAAAGATGGTCAGGAGTTGTGATGTCTGGTTTGGTGGATGCTTCTGTCGATGGAGCAGCTCAGGTGAGTTGGACAAACCACACAAAGTTCCCTTCGACACCTACCTGTAACTGAAGTAATTCTGTAAGGGCTCATTTGGCTTGCATGATTCTAAAAACATAGGGATATGAAAAACACCGGAATAGGATAGGAATGCACATGGTAAATAGAGCATTTGTAAACACGTGACTTCTGTCAACTTGGGTGTTTGGTTTACAGGAATTGGAAGAGCAGAGGAATGCAAAGAAACATGGCCATAATAAAGTGAAACCATATGAAAGCATGTACAGTTAGAATGTTATTCTGCCACTAATGCACTTGGTCTTGTTTTCATGCATAGGATTTTGAAAAGTAGGTCCAGGTGGATGTTTTGCTTCATTCCTTTCAACAAAATGCATGAATAATTGAATAGTAGAGTGCCATTGGAAAATTCCCTTTTGCTATGTTTTTCCGTTGAACCAAAATAGCCCAAATGGATCGACATGAATGTATAGTAATAAGTGATGCAACAAGTGTACAACTTCTTTGCCGTAGCCGTGTCGACCTCGGCATCATTGGGTTGGTCGCTGAAGCAGTTGAGGCAGAGGTGGCTGCCGGAGGTGTGGAGGAAGATGTGAGGAATCTGTAGACGATGTCTAGGGCACTTCTCTGTTGTGATGGATCGTTCTGTCGTTCGAGCAGCTCCGGTGAGCCGTAAGACGTCAAGGCTGAAGCAGCAAAAGACCGACATCGTCAATCTCAAGTGGGATTCTAATAGCATCTTCAATAGATGATGTAAAATATATGTAAAATTTACATCACCAAAAACCACCTGACTACAACAGATGATGTAAAAACTATTGAGTCTAAACGTAACTGTCGGAACTGAAATTTACTATGGAATCTGAATGTTACTGTCAAAACTGAATGCAATGGTAGCACAGAGGCACTTGACATGTAGTTTAGGGAGGGCCTATAGTTCATCTTCAACCTGCACCCCCCTAAGCCACCAGTCACCACCGTCCGAACCGCCGGCCACAGCGCCGCCTCGCCACCCCGAAACAACTCCCCACCGTCGGTCCGCTGCCGCCCCGGCCAGCCCTCTTGCCCCCCCTCCCCCCACCCTGAACCCTAAGATAGATAGGGGTTACCTCTTCGGCGAGCCCCCGTCCCCACTGCAGGTGGTTCTTCCTTAACTCTGGCGAGCCCCTCACCCCCTGAAAATTGACTGACCCAAAAGTCGATTCAATCGACTGAAGTGTAGCTAAATTGGAGCAGAGCAGCATCACGAGCGAGGGGGAGAGTCGCAGTACGAGCGAGCGAGCGAGAGCCAGAACAGCAGCAGCTGGGCGAGCGAGCGATCGAGCGAGAGCCGGAGCAGCAGTAGCAGCACGAGCGAGCGAGCAAGAGCCGGAGTAGCAGCAGCTGGGCGAGCGAGCGATCGAGCGAGAGCCAGAGCAGAAGCAGCAACGCGAGCGAGCGAGAGCCGAAGCAGCAGCAACAGATCCGACTGGTATGGGCGCCACCACAGAAGGGGCCTCACACTAGGGGAGAGCCACCGTGGAGATGTCACCCGCGGCGCCGGCTTCAAGGTAGCTGCTCCATGGGGATGCGGGATTGAGCACCATCGGCGCCGGGAGGTCGAGTTAAGGAGAAGGTGCGATGCGTCTAGTGTACAACCTCTTTGGTGGCGCCGAGTAGGCCTCGGCTTCGTCCGAGGAGTCGGTGAGGATGCTGCGGTTCCAGTGGAGCAGGTTAAGGCGACGCTGTGGGGATGGAGCAGCCACGATAGATGAGGCAATTTTCGGAGCAGCTCCTTGGAGGTGGAGGACGGGGCGGCTCAACCGGCGGGATGACGAGATGGACGATGGATCCTCATCCGGGGAGGTGGACGAGGGACGTCAAGCTATTGTCGTGGACGATGTCTTCGGGGAAGAGGATCCGGCTAGGCAGTGGTGAGGTGGCGGACGGAGGAGGGTGGGATTTCGTGGCTGGAGCGGAGAGGTTATGGCGGCCTGGGATTTCGAATGGTGAAAAGGAGGCGATGGGAGGGGGTGAACCATGACTTAGGGACGCGCTTGTCCAAAATGTAGGGTGTGTTACAAAAGTACCCCCCACCGATTTGAACTAGCGGCCCTTTCGGCTCAGGGTTAGAAGGGGGATTTTGCGTGTCGGGATTTGGCAGTTGGAGGGAGTTTTCACGCGCGTTGTAATTTCGGGATAGCAAGGCGCCAGTTGTGAAGGCGCCAGTTTTGGGAGCATGGTATCTGAATTTTTGGGATATAACAAGGCACAGGTTGAATTTTAGGGACAAGCCTAACGTGTAATATTGTACTTGTACGTACCAAATCAATTCGCACTTCCCTCAACCAAAAATAAAACAAAAAAATAAAACTATTCACACCACACAAAGAGAGTGTCTTGCCCTGTTTTACTATACAAATGATATTCAAAGCTACTCCCTCCTTCCATCTAAATAGGGCCTAATGCATTTTTCGATGCTAACTTTGACCAAATAATAGAGAAATAATATATGACATGCAACTTACACAAAGCACACCATTAAATTCGTGTGTGAAAGGAGCTTTCAATGATATAATTTTCACATTGTGCATGTCATGTACTATTAATCTTGTCAATAGTCAAAGGCGGTCTTAAAAAACGCATTACGCCCTATAAAGATGGAAGGAGGGAGTGTGAATCCATGTTATGTCCAATTAAATTTTTTCGCTTGCTGTATAATGCATGTAACCTACTCATACCAACATTTTAGTGCATTCCAAATGTCTATACTACCGCTGCAATTCGAACTGAATTTGAATTCGTTTCTCTATTTCAATAAGAATTTACAATCATGATTGTTGCCAACTTCAACCATCATTTGTGTATTACCTTAATATCACACCACATGATTACTATAGAGATAAATATGAACTATGTGTACTACATGAACTTGAATTCTATTTTTTGAATACACTTGATGTTGATTCCAAATAATAGTACATTTGATGTACTAACTATATATTCATAATATAAACCATGTTCCATACGTACACCATGTTTATCACACAAAGTATTCAGACCTGAGCTGCAAAAGCCACACATTAGCCCAAATTAGAATTAATGTTCTACATCATGATATCTTCTTGAAGTATCTGTATCAACTTTTTTATAATGAATTATGATCTTTGTTCGTCTTTTACACCTTCACGATCCTCTTCTATTGGTATCTAGCTAGCGCTAACTTTCTATCGTGCATGCACATGCCCGCCCCCCTCTCACCCACCCTTAGCGTCCCCTCCATCGCGCACGTTCATTATTTCTCTTTAGGTCGTCCACCCATGGTGTGTGTAGGCCCCCGAGTCCTTCTTTCCGGCACACACCAGTCGATATACCTCTCTAGCCAAGTGTGCCTACCACAAACACATATATACTTCCCCTCTTCTCTTCTCACCGTCCATGCCCGCCTATGTCCAATACGGTTCCACACAGGTGCACACTCCCGCCCCTCTTTTCATTGATCTCATACGCACACTCCTTCCCCCTCGACATGGTAGGCCTCTCGCACCACCTCCTAGCCGCACCCATCTCCCCCTGTATACGTACTAATCTCCCTACATATAGCCAGGTCGACTATAATTCATTATCCCCACGCATCGATACACTTACCTCGCTAATTGTGTCTCTCCCTTTCTCGGACACACGACGGTTGATCTTCCTATGTAGTTACGTATGCTTATGACAACCATATCGTCTCCCCTCATCATCCTTTCATACCTCCCGACCCGTCTCTCACACGCACGTGCATAGACAGACAGACATCCCCCGCCCTCTCTTATTGATATTGCAGCCACTCCACCACCAACCCTCCGACGCTCTACCTTTGTCTTTCTCCCAACCTTATTCCTCTGCTACACATATCCATGGATGCCGACTGATCTCCCTCAATACATAGCTAGGTCTCTCTCCTTCCCCACACATATACTAGTCGATCGGTCTCTGCCCCCTCCCCCTCCCCCCCACACACACACCGATAGTCGAACGTTGTAGGAAGGTATCCATGCCATGGAGAAAAACTGCACCTCTACCCTCTCAAATTCTAGTAGGCCAGCCGCCATGTATCTTTGACATGGGAAAACACAAATTCGATGGCACTCTTTATCGATCGTGCAACCACACACTTCATCCCTGTTTTCAATTCTATCGATATCTCATGTCCATGACTCCGTTTCACACACATTGCATATGTTACGTTTTTCTGTTTGAGATATCATCAACACATTGCCTCTGTTTCGCACAAACCATCTCTCTCACACCCACCCACATACGTACCTGCACCTAAAGAAGAGGTTCACGCAGGACGCACATACTCACGTCTCGTTCCTGGCTACACCCGCGCGGGTACATGGTGGAGTTCGTTTCTGTACGAAAAGGCAGCCCACGTGATAATTTGACGCGTGTAGTGGTTGTTTACTCGAAGGGGGGTCGGGTACCACGCCTAGACGAAACAAAGTTAGACTTGACACGTTAGTATTAAAATAAATAAAGTTATATATTCCTCAATGTCACGTATAGAATATAAAACGATTGCTGTGGGGAAAATGGAAAAATCGGTTTGTCTCTCATCACACCATCTCACAAAAGGCGGCGGTGGCCTCTCTCTTTCAGCGTTGGTCAGTGATCCCGCCTCATCCCGTCTGCTGGCGGAAAGCGAGGATGTGCATCATCTCTCCGTTCAATGGTGTTGAGGCAGCACTTCCTGATCTGCGGTACCCGCCATTCTCTCTGACCAAGCTCTGGCGTGGTAGGTCCTTTGCCACTTGCTCGCTGCTGCAGTATGGGCAGATCCCGGCCGCCGGCGCCCTCCTAGTAACATGTCAACGACCCTCACATATAGCTTCCTCCGGCCTTGCTCCATTGCACATCTTCCCACATTGCTGCATGTGGATCTTCTTTAGTTGTTTGATTAAATTGTATCTCGGCCGGCGTACTTTCCATCTTGCAATCTCGTTCTCAAACCATTTTTTGATAAACCACCATGTGCTATCTTTCCCTTATTACATGGAATATGCTTCTTTTTTGTCGGCATATGTGTGCTCAACTCGTGTTATTGGGCAGTAATTGTTTCCTTTCTACCTCCTTTTGCAAACAGGGCTATCCATTTTCACCTCATTGCTATTGCGAGCTTTTGGTGAACTGCACAAATCACTTTTTTCTTAAGAGTGTTTTGTGCAGTTCCGCCAAAATGTCACACGTGAAACGTTTTTACATTTCCGTGGGACTGCAGAAAGGTAGATTGGTTTTTCTATCCTCCTCATCCAACTCCGTGCCTATTCTTCTCGAACAAGAAGTTAGTCCTAAAGAGAGATCGTAGAGGTGATCGACTTCTATTTGTGTGTGTTATGTTTCATCATCTAGTTCAACTATTATTGTAATCACACTGACTAGATATCTTTGCAAACAGGGATGGTCCGCTCGATTTTAGTGGAGCTGCACAAAATGATCGGATTGTGGTGTCCTCCATACACCTCTTTTTTTGGCTACAAAGCTGGGTGAAACTAGCTGCCAAGCAATGAACACTGTGCCAAGGAAATGGAGCCATGCCTACGAACAACATCAATCAATTACATATTTTTCTTTATTTATCCACCTTCTCACAACTTTGTCTTCAGTTGTGATGTGAATATTGACGCTGATCTGCGAACCATTGAGATGCATTAGCAGCCATCGTAGTTTCATTTGTATTTGATGGAATGTTGTAACAAGATAATCTTGAGGCAAGACACATGAATCCTAAGTTGAAACCTTTTTTTCCTGCGGGAACCAAAGTTGAAACCTTCATAGCATCACAGTACAATTTCATTAAAATTATGCGTACATATAAACAAATCCTGAAGGATTGATAGCAATGCCAGAAACAATTCAACTTCGTTTCGCCGACATGGTGGACATCCTTCATCCAGCTCCACCTGCCATGCAGTAATATTGAGTGCACAACACAACTACAGGGAAAGATTCACCCCGGTCATTGTGCCGCAGTAGTAATGACTAGTGAGCAGTCAAATCATAGAGCCCCACCTTTGCCATAGTAAGTTGCTCGGACGAAGCAACCATCATTTCTCTGTTCTTGGAATCCGCTGGTACTCCCATATTCCCACGGTATAATAAGTTGCTCGAGCGAATCAACCATCATGTCACCTTTCCCACAGTAAGTACTAGTACCTCCTTTTTTTTACTCTAGAAACAACCGCACACGAATATTGGACGGTAGCAGCACATCAACTGAATCAAAAATTCTATAGTATGAGAATGACTTTGAACGTAAGCCATTGAATCACTCTATCCAATGGTCAGAGTTGGAAAATCCAAACAAAACCAAGCATTGGATCACCTGTTTTAGCACTCAGATTGTTGCCGCCTACTCAACCGCCTGCCCACCTAGGCCCTAGCCCACCTATAAATCCACTCACATGTGATGACCATAGGAGCTATCCATTCAAATTGTATGTTAAAAAAATAAAGGTCGATAACTAATGGGGCACATCAAGCCAACGTGGCCAGATTGCATTTTGCACGAGAAATTTTTCGGCGTCCTAGACTTGGGGGTATCCAGTCCTGCCTGCCTATGGCCCACCACGTGGCCCCATGAACAACCTGGTGCGACCCAGCTTCAACACCAGCACCGCAAGACCCTTGCGAGGGGCCAGCCTCGCGAGGCAGACGACGCCAAGACCCCCGAAGGATTTCACCTCCTTAGGAGGGCTCCCGAGGGGCGGAGAGTTCTATGCAGCTACCTCATGAGGCTCAGCTGGCGTGAGCCATGACGACCAAGGAAAAGCAGGCGCCAGACGGGCGCAGAGCATAGGTTTACTCTTCGGTGCAAAGGAGGCAAGCCGCAGGCACAGGGTCCCGAGGAATCAGCCAAAGGTTTCCATTCTGGTGCAAAAAGACCAAGACCACCAGGGCGGCAGGACGGAGGTCATCACCGAGCCCAGCGCAGTGTCACGACTAGAGGCTTTTCGCAGGCGAAGACTAGTTTTGTCAGGATAGACTGTACTACTTGTCCCCTTTCAAATCCCTCCATTGTGGAGGTCATCACCGAGCCTAGCGCAGCGTCACGACCAGAGGCTTTTCGCAGGCGAAGACTAGTTTTGTCAGGATAGACTATACTACTTGTCCCCTTTCAAATCCCGCCATTGTGGAATCCCTTCCCATTCATATTTGGAAAGAGGACCAAGGCCACTATATGTAGGGCTAGCCACAACCATAGGGAGGGGGATTCCACCCTGAGCAGCACACCAGCTCAAGAACACCTCATCTCCTGAGGCTTGTTCATCCTCTGTACTTGTTCATCCATAGCCCCTCGAGGCAATCCACCACATCACACTGGAGTAGGGTATTACACCATGATGGTGGCCTGAACCAGTATAAATCTCGGTGTCTTTGTGTCTCTTTGAGCTCGATGCGTTAGGCCAAGGTAGATCTCGAGTAGGCAGGCTGGGCAGGTCGAGATTTCCGCACGCACCCCAGAGTTTGAACCTTTCACGGGTTGCCAGATCCCGAAATCCAACATTTGGCACTCCAGGTAGGGGTGCGTTAGATCCTCTCTTCCGTCATTCGATCCAACTCCACTCTGACGTCTCCATGGCCGCCGCACGCTGGGCTCACGCCGAGTGTCGGGCTGCGGTCACCGCCCGCATCGCTCAGACGGCTCTGGCGGGTGACGGTTGTGCCCGCTGCGCTCCATCTCCGGCGGCTAACGCCGCCACGGGCCCTGTCAGCCACGAGCAGCAAGCCTCATCGTTGCACCCGTCGGTGCGCCGTGACAGCCGTGCCGCTACTCCGTCGCTGACTCCAGCAGCTTCGTCATCCCACGCGCACCGCGGCCAGGTGGATGTGCATGACGCTCTGCTCACGGCGCGGGAGCTTCTCTGCTACCGCCCAGTGGGAGATCTCTATGAGGAATGGCTCACGCGCATCACGCACGGCGGCTCCGACGGACCAGCTCGCCCACTGACTCAGCATCCACCTGCAGCGGGCGACGTGGCGCACGGGGCTCCTCCACCACCTCCGGCCCGGGACGCCATCATCGAGCCCAGGCGCATGGCTCCACAGCGCGACCCGCAGTGCCCGGCATAGGCTCGGGATGGTGTGAGTTGCCAGGTGGTGCAGCACCCGCAAGGGGAAGCGCGCATGCTTCCAGCACCCCAACACCAAGTTCGCGTGCCGCCACAGGAAATGGCAGTGCGCGTGCACCAAGACTACGTTCCACCCCCTCGACGACCTCCGATGACCACAGCAGGGTGCCGTGCGTTCACTCCAGAGCTCCGCAATGTCGTCTGGCCAAGCAATTTCAATCTCGACATGTTTCCACGCTACGACGGCACTGCAGACCCCGCCGAGTTCTTGCAGCTCTATGAGCTGAGCATCGAGGCGGCCAACGGCGACGAGAAGATCATGGCAAACTGGTTTCCAATGGCCCTCAAGGATGGTGCACGTTCTTGGCTCCTGAACCTGACCGAGGGGTCGATCTCTTCTTGGGAGGAGATGCGCAGCCACTTCATCGCCAACTTCCAGGGCACTCGTGACTGCCCGCCGGCCGTGGGTGACCTGCGACGCATCAAGCAGCAACTTGGAGAGACCTTGCAGAAGTATATCCAGCGCTTCAACAATGTGCCCCTCAAGATCCCCAAGGTGTCAGACGAGGCTATCATCTCTGCGTTCATCGATGGTGTTCGTGATGTCAAGATGGAGTAGCTCACCATCCACGAGGACCTCTGCACCGCCCAGGAAATGTTCAACATCGCAAACAAGTGCGCAAGGGATGAGGAGGGACGCCTCTCCCTCCTCGAGCTCCCAGATGCTGTTCCAGAAGACAAGAAGACCAGGGCCAAGGACACGAAGCGCAAGGGACCAGCCGTGCTCGCGGATCAGCCGGAGACCAAGCGTGGCTGCGACCATCCCGAGTCATCCAAAAGCAAGCGCCCGTTCTGCGCCTTCCACAACGTCTACAGCCACAACACCAGCGACTGCCAGGAGCTCAGGGCTCTCCGTGACGGACGCCTCAGTCGACGCCCCGAGCGTAATGACCGGGGCTACGGTCGTTGAGGTGGCCGAGGTCAAGGACACTGGGACGGGCGCGATCGGTGCCAGGAGTGGTGCGATCAGCCTCGTGAGGACCGCTGGCAGGACCAGCCTCAGGAGGGCAACTTGAGGGATCAGCCTCGTGAGGACCGCCCTCAGGGCAATGCAGCCTTGCGCCCTCCGCCTCCATCGCCGAGAAGGAACGAAGATCACCACCATGACGAGGGGGATGGGGGCTTCCACGAGCCATGGGCCATCGCCTGCATCTTGGGCGGCTCACAACCCCCAGCTTCTCACCGTGTCTTCAAGCAGTTCGCGCGTGAGGTCAATGTGGCGCTCCCCAAGCTCGAAGCAACGCGCCCTCTCAAGTGGTCCAAGTGCGTCATCACCTTCGACTCCACAGACCGGCTCAAGTGTGCGGCCACAGCAGGCGCGCTCCCCATGATCTGCTCCCCAGTCATCAGCAACGTGACCATCAACAAGACCCTCATCGATGGTGGAGCAGGGCTCAATGTTTTTTCTGCCCAGATGTTTGACAGGCTCCAGGTGCCATACCACCAGCTTCACCCCACCAAGCCATTCTCAGGACTGATCGACGGGTCGACACACCCGATCCGGCAAGTTCGCCTCCCTGTCACCATCGGCGAGTGCAACAACTACTGCACCGAGCTCGTCGACTTTGATGTCGCTGACATCCGCCTGCCCTATAACGCCATCCTTGGGTACCCAACACTGGCCAAGTTCATGGCGGCCACCCATCATGGCTATAACCTCCTCAGGATGCTAGGAAGCGGCGGCATCATCACAGTCGCCTGCCAAGAGAAGGATGCGGTGTGCTCCCTCGAGCACGCCTTCCAGGCTGTGGTAGTTGAGAACACAAAAGACGAAGACGGTGCCCTCCCTCCTAAGGTCGCCCCCAAGACAAAGAGGCTGCAGCTGGGCCAGGGATCTCGTGAGGGAGCAGCACTCGAGGAAGCAGCATTGTGCCTCGCGTCCCCGGACGCGGCACCCTCATCCATCTCATAGGAAGGCGCGCCTGGCACCCCCCTCAGGCTGGGCTTGGGGGCTCTCCTTTGGAGGGCCTCGGATCTAGCCAACGTAACAAGGGTGGCGCTCGGGCACCATGTGGAGGCGCTATTCAAAGCGCGCTTCCCAGGAGAAGGCTGCAGGCACAAAGTACCAAGTGTTCAAGAGTTCATCGGCAAGGCAATCGAAGAGATCCAGGAAGGAAGAGTTTTGCAAGGCGATCGTCGCCTGCCACGTGGCACGACTCACTGCCCTGGCGAGGGTAAGGAGTTCCGCGTCTGCATCGACATCCCTGGGCTCAGCAGGGCCACGTCTCGGCAGCTCATGTGGCCGTCTCATGTCGGCCGATGCGAGGGACCGCCTCACAGCTACGTTCGCATGCCGTTTGGCCTGCCGAACGCGGCTGAAGTGTTCCAGCACTACATGAGGGACGCTTAGGAGGCCTGCGTGGCCAGGCACCAGGCGTTCCTGGGAGAGATGGAGGAGCACCCCCAGGAGCCTTCCGGTCCCTCCGAGTCTCCCGAGGCTCGGCACCGGAGTGGCTCATGAGGATCGGCTTGAGCGGCACACGTTTTTTGGCTATTTCAACAATTCTTCAGCAACGGTACCAGGTGACATCTCTCTAGTTCGTCCAGTTTGGGGGCGCACCTCGGGCTGCATTATCCCTAGGCCGTATGAGGCCTAGCCTTACGGCATGTGTTGCTTTGCGTTCATCAAGATTATATAATCATTTTTGTGAGCTTGTCTATGGTTGTCACCCCACAATCGCCACATGCGCTGACTAACATCATTCTCGCGTCGCCTCAAGACACTTGCATTGGCATGGTGCTGGTGCTCGGGTCCGTCCCTGCTACGCTAATAAACTCGGGGATCGAGCCCTGGGTTGCGGCCCGCCTCGCACACACCACCTCAGAGGATCCCCGGTGCCCCTGTCTCACGCCCTAGGGGCTCCCGGCTTTCTTGGTCATCCAACCTGCAGGTTCACCTGGCGACGGGTCGTGGGTCGGCCTGAACAACCACCATCTAGCATTGCTAGTCGCTTGCATGTTAAAGGGGGGGCCTCCCGAGCATCGCGCCTTGGGAGCTCCTACTAGCTCTCCAGCCCTCAACCCCTAGCCTTGCCCACGACATAGCGACCTGGCATACCAGCGACGTCTGAGCTCGCTCGAGGGCTGGGACCCGAGGACGCATAGAGCCATGGCGAGCAAGGCAGAAGGGTGACCACCGCAGGTCGCACCCAGCGGCACTACGGGCACAACGGCAGGCACCGTCTCCCTATTGGATTCAGGGATCCCGAAAAGATAAGCCTTGGCTCGCTATAGCACTTGCTTCTCTCCTTGCATGACCTGCCTCGCAGTTCCACTTGGGAAGTTTAGCTCCCCTTTTTGATTTTCTGTGCAGCTGCTTGCACGCGAAGGGGGGTTGAGGGAGTCCTGGATTAGGAGGTATCCGGACAGCCGGACTATATACATCGTCCGGACTATTGAAGCGTGAAGATACAAGATGCAAGACTCCGGCCTGTGTCCGGATGGGACTCTCCTTTGCGTGGAAGGCAAGCTTGGCGATCCAGATATTATATTTCCTTCCTTTTAACCGACTCCATGTAAACCCTAGCCCTCTCCGGAGTCTATATAAACCGGAGAGGATGGTCCTTAGAAGGCCGATCACAATTACAATCATACCATCATAGGCTAGCTCTTAGGGTTTAGCCTCTACGATCTCGTGGTAGATCTACTCTTGTACTACTCATATCTTCAATATTAATCAAGCAGAAAGTAGGGTTTTACCTCCATCGAGAGGGCCCGAACCTGGGTAAACATTGTGTCCCTTGCTTCCTGTTACCATCAGCCTAAGACGCACAGATCGGAACCGCCTACCCGAGATCCGCCGGTTTTGACACCGACATTGGTGCTTTCATTGAGAGTTCCTCTGTTTCGTCGCTTTGAGGCTTGATGGCGTCTTACATCGCTAACAACACGGTCCAGGGCGAGACTTTTCTCCCTGGACGGATCTTTGTGTTCGGCGGCTTCGCACTGCGGGCCAATTCGCTTGGTCATCTAGAGCAGATCGACAGCTACGCCCCTGGCCACCAGATCAGGTTCAGAAACTCGAACTACACGGCGGATATTCGCGGGGACTTGATCTTCGATGGATTCGGGCCTATGCCAGGAGCGCCGGACAGTCACGACGAGCATGGCCTAGACGTGCTGTCAGACATTGCTCGGGATATCATCCCTGCAGTAGCCTCGGAGCTAAATCCGGAGCAGGTTGCATTGCCTAAGGACGGAGGGGTGGACCCCGCCCCGCGGGCCGCATACTCATCGGCGGTGGAGCCGAACACAGGTCTCACCTCTATTGAGGCCAGTAACCTTGGGCCCCCGGACTCGTATCCGGTTTTTGGTCCCGGTCCACATACCCTCGAGCCAGCCAGGCCAAGTTGGGCTCCGGTAATGGAGTTTACCGCTGCAGACATCTTCCAGCACTCGCCCTTTGGCGACATGCTGAATTCATTAAAGTCTCTCTCTTTGTCAGGATGCTTTGGGCCGAACTATGTCCGGCCTGAGTGGGAAGCAGGCGACGAAGGAATTCGTTGCCCACCCACCACCCACTTCATTGCCACGATCGACGATTTAACCAACGTGCTCAACTTCGACTCCGAAGATATTGATGGTATGGACGACGATGTAGGAGACGTACAGGAGTCACCGCTCATAGGGCGGTGGCCGGCCACCTCCTCATACGATATATACATGGTGGACACTCTGAAGGAAACCAACGGCGACGAGGCAACGGAGGATAACCCCTTAGGGGGAAAAGCTAAGCATGGGCTTCTTCGGCGCCTCTCCAAGCCCCACCACATCAATACCGGCCCCAGAGATGATCCGGATAGTGCCGACGAGGAATACAGCCCTGATCAGCCTACCTTCAAGCAGACCGGACAAGCCACGGTGTGATACTTGGAGAGGGACAACTATACACCCCCTCCCTCCGAAGATGAGGTAAGCCTCGGCAATGACGAATTCGGCGTGCCTGAAGATCCAGTGGAACAAGTTCGCTTCAAGCGACGGCTCATGGCCACGGCAAGGAGCCTGCAAAGGAAGCAAGAGCAGCTTAAAGTCGACCAGGATTTTCTAATGGATAGGTGGACCAAGATCCTGGCCACCGAAAAGTACAGACTCGACCGCCCTAACAAAGGGCATACGCGGCACAACTGGCTACCTCAACCTAAGCAGGAAAACCAAAGGCACACAACCCGACGTCCACATACCACTACGATCCAAGACAGTAACAAGGATACACGAAGAGGCATCCTAAAGCCTCGGCATAGTGGTCATAAATGTCAAGCCAAGGAAGCTGGTGCCAATCCCAGCAACTCCCGGTCCGGACAACGGACAAAGATCAGCTCAAGCCTATTCGGCCCGAGCCACATACTTGATCAACCATGTGCAATTCACGGTACTCCTAGAAGGATGACAAAGCATACCAATATAGAATGTCGAATCTTCAAAACAAAGCGACCGGTCATGTGCCGGAAACAATGAAGGGAGGCGTCTAGTCAAGAGACCCCCCCAGAGCACAACAGTATGGCCGATCGCCCCCTATCATACAAACCACAACAATTCAATTGTCGTACCCCTAGACCTAGTAGTCCGGGAAAAGCCCTCGCAGGTATAAAATCATGAATAACACCTTCTACCAGATGTCAGGGGCAAGGGCCAAGTTCATTGGCCCATCGCTCTAACGGTTGTTTTCAGATAACCGGAAAATGCCACGTCATCGGCGCACTCCCCTCATACGGTAACCCACCGTCTGCTAACGGGATGAACCACGTTGACTAGATTCCACATGGTAAGCTGTTAGGCCAACACCGGTGATATACTGACGCCTACGTACAGGGCCGGACCCCGCCCCTAGAGCGGATATCATACAGTTGCCGGAGTAGCAAGTCGTGAATGCCTATCAATATTTTGATATGATAGCCAACTATCCGGACACCAACTGAGGAGTCCGCGCTGCTTCCCAGTAT
Organism: Triticum aestivum; assembly: GCF_018294505.1. Lineage (NCBI taxonomy): Eukaryota > Viridiplantae > Streptophyta > Magnoliopsida > Poales > Poaceae > Triticum > Triticum aestivum. Next base: position 385,256,438 of record NC_057795.1, on the reverse strand, counting down.
AGCGGCTGGGGTCACCAGGGTCCGACAGGAACCTTTAGACCAACCACAAGAGGACGTCCGGCTGCCTCCGAGCATTTACCTTCACAAGCTAACTTTTATGCAGAACAGGATTGGCCGCGTGGAATCGGCCCGGACACACAAGGACAGGACCATGCAGGTAGAAGGCAGTTCAAATTCACTTTAGATCCATTCACAGCCCCCTCCAGTCCGGCCATCACAGGTTCTGCCAAAAACCATCTCTTTTTCATAATCCTAAATCGCACTCATATGCATAGACATATCATCCTACTGCAATGCATAGACTTAAATAACATGCACCGGCCGTCGTTTATCATCGACGCCTCTGTAGCGACCAGACCTCAAACAGTCTGATCTTTGTGCTCAGTGTCATCCCTGGATCAGTAATGCTGACACCACACAGTACTTGGAGGATTTATAACAGAGCAGCAATCACACACTTATTACATTGAATGTCTCAAGAGAAAACTTAATGAAATAAATATGGCTTAAGGCCATCTAAAAACGATAACAGTGGAAGTCTTGGAAGATAAGTGAGTCCATCAACTCCAACGGCATCACTGAGTATAGAACCACGACCTAAAATCATCTTACTCGTCGTCTGCAAAGTCTGCAACATGAAACGGTGCAGCCCGAAAAGGGGTCAGCACATGGAATATGCTGGCAATGTAACACATAGAGGATAACAATGGATTAAGCTATACTACATGCATATTTGGCTGGTGGAAAAGCTCTATGGTTACAGTTTTGCATAAAGCCAATTTTTCCCTACTGCAAAGGAATAAATTTATTTAACTATCATGGTGGTCGTTAAACATTGAGAATGGTTGACAACATTCTCAATCCCAATTAAAAGTACTCATTAAAAACCCAACAATATTAATTAGAAGTAACATGATGAGATCCACATGATATCCAAGTTCTAGATACTCAAGATGTCCATAACCGGGGACACGTCTAATCATGATTAGTTTATACACTCTGCAGAGGTTTGCGCACTTTTCCCCACAATACTCGCTCGCCTCCGTTTGATTCCTTGCACTACATGGTGTTTGAGAAATGGATGACCGAGACATAGTCTTTCGGAAGCACTAGCACCTTACATGTGGGTAGACCGGTACACCTACTTTCCCCTACATCTGCTAGTCTACCCGTAAGAGTTTGCACAACTTAGTCAACTATGCCAGAGCCCATAATGGCTTGTGGCTGCACACGTAAGTTTCTAGTTTGAATAATCTCATGATCCCTTTGAGCCTGGGTGGCGGTCCGAAGAAATACAGGCAAGTACCGATAGAAACCAGGTGCCTCAATCCACCCAGATGTGTGTTTAAGTTGCCACCTTAAATAAACCATTGATTAACAATCTCACATCTGTCATGGATACACTCACCCAATCCACGTCTACTAGCATAGCATGGCATAATAAGCAAACGTAGAAGTAACTCCCAAAGGTTTGATAATAAAACAGGTAATAGGTACTACCTCAACTACTTCCCATCCCACAATTTAATTAGATCCCAATCATGCAATGTTTGAGGATTGATCTAATGCATAAAAACTGGGTAGTAGAAAAGGTATGATCAAAGTGTTACTTGCCTTGCTGATGATCCGCGAAACCTAGAGACTTGAAGTAACAGGCGGCGCACTCCGGGTATTCTATCGCAGACAAACAACAAGCATACAATAAGTACTCACCTAATGCACAGGTAAAACTCGAATAAACGATCTAACCAGGATGTTCAACTTAAGAACTCCAGTTTGCAAAAAGAATCAAATCAACCAAAGCAACGAAAGTCAAACAGCGAAAGAAAACAGCTTCGTTCTACTAATCTGGATCTAAGTCAAATTTTACAGAAGGAAAAATTTGTTTAAGTTGATTATTCGGAAAGAGGGTTTCGAGACGAACCTCCAGGCGCTTGAATCGCCTGATTCCGATAAACGAGCGAAAAGTTAAACTAAAACGAAAATCGGATCAGGAATCGCGATCAGAAAAATCGCGGATTAAATCCGAGAAAAAGAAAAACGACGAACGGTTTAACGAACGAACGTTCATTAACTAAACTAATCTGACGAATACGTTCGTTAAAACGAACGAACGAGCGAACGCTCGCTAATTAAACTAAACCGGAAAATAAAAACCGATCTAATAAAAAACCGAAACTAAAAAAAACAAAAAAGTAAACTGACGGAAAACCGATCGGTTTTCTAAGAAAACCGGCACGGAAGTCGAGGCGACAGCGAACCTCGGCGAGCGTGCGGGCGGCGGGGTCGGCGGGGTCCGGCGAGGTCGGCGACGGCGACGGGGTCC